>NC_142813.1:22995756-23244236 GCF_049724085.1 Artemia sp. Qi Xiang Cuo
TTGAAAATCATTTGTGTGGTGATCGAATTTTCTAAACCACTGTAGATACGTAATAACGTTGCAATATCTAGTACCCTGAGGTCATAAGACTGTCAAAGACTCCTCCCTGAACCTCCCAAATTGAAAGCTTTTATTATGACCTGGCCTTTTAGTGTAACTTGGGCACTGGACCAAGGGCGCTATTGTCACTCGAGCGCAACGTTAGGTGCGGATGTCGATATTGCTTTCGTCACACCAATTCGTTTTAGTGTGAATCTGCCTGATATATATGAATGAATGTTTTCAAAGTAAACCCGTTTCATCAATAGGAAAAAAAACGGATTGGACGGAAAAAAAATCTTGAATTGATGGATCTTTCAACAATCAATATCGTTATATATCTAATATTCAATTTGATTTTGTTTATATTTTCTAAGACTATTCAAGACACATATATTTTCCAGTAAAGCGCCAATGACGCAGTAGGTTTGAGACTTTTGCAGTGAGAGAAGGAGGCGATACCCGAACTCTTGTTTGTAGTTTTTTTTTGTTCGATTCAAGCTTGATTTGCATATTCAATTTAAGCATAACTCGCTTTAAGATTTATTTATTCATTTATATTATTACATGTTGTATGTTTTTTTTCAACGATTGGTTATTTAGTTTTTGTTCGTTTTGGGTTTCATTTATTCTTTAATAGTAATTTCTGGTCGTTTTGGGTTTGAATTTTAATAGGTATTTGTATCTGCTGATCTTAAGTTAAAATTGGCCTTTACTTTTCTTTGAAAAACTTCTTTTACGGAAAGTTTTTTTTAATTAATTTTTATTCTTTTTTTATTGCAAAAAGTCAAGTTTTTAAAATAACCTTATATCAAAATCAAACTTTTTTTTTCAACATCAAGTGTTCATTAAAGTATCAAAACTAGTATCAAAGTAACACTACCGAAGTAAAAAAAAATTAACAAAGTAAAGATAGTATGAAAGTAACCAATGTATCAAAGTAGCAATAAGCAACTTGCATAACTTATAGCCCTATCACCGTAAATCAAAGGAGCCATATTAATCAACAAATCCAAGCATTGAACTAAACAAAGCGTCAAAGTAATAAAAAGCATGTTCCGTAACTCAGACCCATTTCCCCGGGGGTAGAGACGAGGAGGGGGGGTCAACCCCGGAAGCATAGTTATTTGGCCTTTGAACTTTTTTGAACAAAATTATAATCTCAAAATTTTGACCGGATACCCTTTGAAAAAGTGGGGGGTGGGTAAGTTGCCTATTGGTCACTTTTGACTTATAAAAAAGAACTACAAGTATCAATTTCCGATCAAATGAGCCCCCTCCAAAGTTAATACGACCACCTCTTCCACAAAAACCTTATATTCTTATAATAGGCAACTTACAGCAGTTGCAATTATTGTCCCGAAGGATATGGAGGATTTCTCAACCCCTAAGCAGCAGCGATTTAATTTTTTAGCGGTTTTCGTTAAATTAGCTATTTCGAAATTTGTATCAGATGCATTTGGAGAAAAAAGGCACAAGGGGAGGGGGCTTGTTACTTTTTGATCACTTTCGATTCCGAAAAGGGGCATAATAAATTTCAATGTCCGGTTGAATGAACTTCCTCCAGAGTTTATACGACCACGCTTTCCATAGAAGCGTTATATGTTAACGATGGCCTGCTAATATAACTTACAGCCCTTTTCCCCAGGGCTGGGGGTGGATTCAAACCCGGAACTGTAGCTGTTTGAAATTTGGACGATCTTCAACAAAACTCCAAATTTTGATAGGAAGCATTTAGAAAAAATGGCGTGGGGGGGGGGGGGTCGCTTACTGTCCCATTAGTCTTGACTTTTAAAACGGAACTAGAACTTTCGATTTAAATCGAATGAGCCTTTTCCAAAGTCTATACGATTACCTCTTTGATAAAAATCGTATATATGAACAATGGACAGCTTGCATAGCTTACAGCCCTTGTCCCTGGGGGCAGTGGGAGGTTTTGTCAACCCCGAGGCATAATTACTTTAATTAATTCACCTTTTCACTATTTTGACATAATGGCCATCTCAAAATTTTGATTGGCTGCATTTGGGGAAAAGAGGGCATGAAGGGGGTGGGGTGGGGGTGGTGCCCTCCAAGTACATTTTACTCTTAAAAAGGGCATAATAAATTATTATTTAGACTTTAATGAGCTCCTTCGAAGTTCATAACACCACCCCTTGCATAAAAGCACCTTTGGGGGGAAAATAGTAAAAAAATATTGAAGCTACATAAGATTTATTCATTCATTTATGTTTGCACCTGTTATCTTTATGTTTGCTATGATTGCTAATTTTAATTTCTGTCCGTTTGGGGTTTCATTTATTCTTTAACAGTAATTTCTGGTCTTTTTGAGTTTTAACTATAATAATAATTAATTTCTGTTGGTTCTGAATTCAATATGGCTCTTTAATTTTCTTAGAAAACTTCTTTCTATGCAAGTTTTTTTTAATTAATAATAATGATAATAAAACACTGAAGCCTTATGGCCTTTGCTATAGACAATGGAAGTGCTTCCCTCTAATAAATCATACCTGATTTATTCACACAACAATGAATTGATCGAAAACATAGCTTCGAAAGAGGGTGGTTAGACTATTTCATTTGTTGACTCAGAGACAACAGGATTGTTTTGAACTGAAATTTATCGCATTTTGTGTGCCACAACAATTTTGCATCTATCGCAAAGAATGTATTTTAACCATATTTTAAGTATGGCAGTAATTTTAAGTATTTTAGCATTTTCATTTTGAGATAATTTCTGGGAGTAATTCCATAGCCAATTCTTTATCTAGTTCTAATTAGTGTCTTTTGATGTGTTCTAACGTCCCCTCGAAATTTCTTGAAACTTTTAACTTTCTTCCCATACAAAACTTTACCTTATTAAAGTCTTTGGAGGGGGGGCTCAGCGTAGTTGGCATAAACCACTTTTAATTTCCAATCAAATGAGCCCTCTCCAAAGTTTTTACGAGCATCCTTTCTATAAGAACCATATGTGGCCCCAGGGCATAACTTACAACGCCTACCCCCGGGTCCTGGGGGACTGTGTGGACACCAAAGTTTTTGTTATCTGAACTTTGAACTATTTTTAACAAAATGTCTATCTCAAATCTTATGCATTTAGGGCGTGGAGGGGAGGGGGGCTAGTTGCCCTCCGATCTCTTTTGACTCTTGAAAAGTGAACGAGGCCTTTCAATTTCCAATCAATTGAGCCCTCTCCGAAGTTTATACGGGCATCCCTTCCATAAGAACCATATATGCCCCCAGAGCATTACTTACAACGCCTGACTCCGGGCCCTGGGGGTTTGCGTCGGCACAGGAGTTTTTCTTATCTGACCCTTGAACTATTTTTAACGAAATGGCTATCTAAAAAATTTTATCGGATGGGTTTTGGGGAGAAAAGGGTGTTTGTGGGGGGGGGGGGCTAGTTGCCCTCGGATATCTTGAATCTAAAACATGTAGCTGCAACTTTCAATTTCCAATTAAATGAGCTCTCTCTGAAGTTTATACAAGCGTCCCTTTCTTATGAACAATATACAACCTCAGGACAACACTTACAACGCCTACTCCCGGGCCCTGGGGGGTTGTGTTGGCACAGGAGTTTTTGTTATCTAATTTTTGAACAATTTTTAAAAAATGGCTATCTCAAAATTTGTAGCGGATGGGTTTCAGGAAAAAAGGTCGTGGGAGTGGCTAGTTGCCCTTCAATCTCTTTAAGAAACAATTTTCAATCAAATGAGCCCTCTATGAAGTTTATACGAGCACCCTTTTCATAGAACCATACATGCCTTCAGGGCATAGCTTAGAACGCCTTCCCCCGGGCCCCGGGGGTTGTATTGACACCGGAGTTTTCTTATCCAACCTTTGAACTATTTCTAACAAAATGCCTATCTCAAAATTTTCAATAGACGGGTTTGGAAAAAGAAGGCGTGGGGGGGGGCCTAGTTGCCCTCAGATCTCTTTTGACTCTTAAAAAGTGAACTCAAACTTTCAATTTCCAATCAAATGAGCCCTCTCTGAAGTTTATACGAGCATCCCTTTCTTAAGAACCATGTATGCCCCGGGGCATAAATTAAAAAGGCTGCCCTCGGGCCCTGGGGGATTGTGTCGACACCTAAGTTTTGTTATCTGACTTTTGAACAATTTTTGACTTAAAGGCTATCTAAAAATTTTTATCAGATGCATTTGGGGAAAAAGGAGCATGGGGGGATAGATGCCCTCCAATCTCTTTTGACTCTTAAAACCTGAGCTAGAACTTTCAATTTCCAATCAAATGAGCCCTCTCTGAAGTTTTTACGAGCATCCCTTCCATAAGAAACATATATTCTTTCAGGGCATACTTACAACGCCTGCCCTCGGGCCCTGGGAGGCTGTGTCGACCCCGGAGTTTTCGTTACATGGTCTTTGAACTATTTTTTTTTAATGGCTATCTCAAAGTTCTTATCGGATGGGTTTGAAGAAAAAAGGGCGTGAAGTGGGGGGGGGGGGTAAGGTGCCCTCCGATCTCTTTTGACTCTTATAAAGTGAAATAGAACTTTCAATTTCCAATCAAATAAGTCCTCTTTGAAGTTTATACGGGCATGCTTTCCATAAGAACCATATATGCCTCCAGGACATAACTTATAACGCCTGCTCCCGGGCCCTGGGGGGTTGTGTCGACACCGGAATTTTTTATATGATCTCTGAACTACTTTTAACAAAATAGCTATCTCAAAATTTTTATCGGATGTATTTGGAAAAAAGGGCGTGGGGGTACTGGTTACCCTCCGATATCTTTTGACTCTTAAAAAGTGGACTAGAACTTTCAATTTCGAATCAAATGAACCTTCTCTGAAGTTTATACGAGCATTCCTTCTATAAGAACCATATATACCCCCGGGGCATAACTTACAACGCCTGCTCCCGGGCCCTTGGGGGTTGTGTCAATACCGGAGTTTTTGTTATGTGATCATTGAACTACTTTTAACAAAATGGCTATCTCAAATTTGTTATCGAATGCATTTGGGAAAAAAGGGCGTGGGTTGAGGCTAGTTGCCCTCTGATCACTTTTGACTCTTAAAAAAGCCACTAGAAATCTCTATTTCCAATCGAATGATTCCCCTTTGAAGTTTATATGGTGACCCCTTCCATATAAAGTGCTCTGGAAAAAAATAATAATAATAAAACATTGGAGCAGTAAGGCCTTTACTATAGGTAACGCTATAGCGTTGCCTCTGAATCAACATGAACGTCTAACATGGCTATGATATTTACTGGTTGTGATTGGACATGATAGTTTAGTTTTTGTCGAAAATTGTATTTTATTTTCATATTTAAATCACTATGCCTAGGGTTCGTTCTTTACTATAAAATCAATGCAACTGAATACTAAAGGGCTCTGATGACCCGAGAAGAAGAAGAAGAAGCACTAGAAGGAGAAGGAGAAGACACTCTTCCCAGGCACTTTTCAATATATGAAATATGACATCATACCCCAAAGAAGGAAGAAGGAGAAGAAAAAGAAGGTTTTTCAAAGTACTGAACACTTTAGCGCACCGTAGACAAATTTAGACAGTATAATCAAAGTCAATAATATTTGGCTACTACAGTCTCGGCGCTTATAAAAAGCTCCTCCCATTTAATCTCCCATCAACGGTCCAGTATATATTTGTCAAACGCTGAATAATGGTGTGAATTTGTATTATTCCAAAGCAGAAAGGAATGGGGTGAGCCGGCAAAGTGGTTCGCTACTGTTCCGTCTCACAGGTATGACTTAACTGAGTGGCCTATCCAGGATTTCTAAAAGGGGGGTCTGGGTTGAATGTTAACAAATTAAGAAATTTCTTGTGCTAACTTCTAATCAACACTGCAACAGAGAAATAGCAGGATTTTCATAAATAGTGGGAGATGGGTCCACGAAGTGGCGAGACTATTTGAAATTTACCACAAAATGGTTTACCACAAAGGTACAACATAACAGTCTTAGCACAGATTATCTATTAGGTTTCACAATAATCTGTGGTTTTAAATAGCAATATTGCGCCATCGAGCGTCTATTCTTTTTCTTCTAGGTAAGGAAAAACATTCCCTTGAATTTTTCCTCTTTTATACTCGTTTTTTGGGTCATAAAAACGTACTTCGAAATTTGATGGTGGACCTTTGATTTTCTTCTAATAATTGGTGGAATAGCCCCATCCAATAAAATACCAAACGTCTGTTAAGAACTGTTTTTCGTAAAATTCTTGGTGAGTTTTCAGAAAATTGAAGGACATCAAAAGAATTGTATTTGTATTATAAGAAGAATATAAAGTAATGCTTGTTGTTATTATTGTCGTAAATATTCTGCCACGAACTTGCATATTACGTAAAAGTTCTCTTCAGAAAGCACTTCTTTATGACTCATTAGGTTAACCCTCACGATTCTTTTCATTATGTTTCCAGTTTTGGGGGACGTGTAAGTTTGGTAAAAACTTGGAATGTTTCAGAATTGTGTTAAGAGCATTTAAAATCATTTAATCATTCTAGTAAAAAAGTTTATTGTCAGTTGCTAATCAAACTTTATTTGTCCAGGGCATGTTTAGAGCCCGTAGGAGGAGGCATGGCCCCTCACTAAATCCAGCAATGGTCATGCTTGCATAATATGCTGTAGCTTAATTATCATGCGCATTTCTAGGACTTTCGTTTTTGGAGAAAGGGAGGGGGTTGTTTTTTTAACTTTTTTTTCCTTTGATTCTACATTCAGTTCTCGTTTTAGCTGTCTTGGAATAATTAGCTTCGCTTTCTAGGAAAATTGTCCTCGCTTAGACTTTGAGCGGTAGCTAACAGAATTTTATAATGGCCCTTTCTGCTTTTGAATATCTTTGTCTTATCCGCCTTTAGAGCTAGCAACGTTATTTGGCATTTCAAGGACTTCCAACACTTCTCAGTTACTATGGGCTAGATTCCGTTCTTTACTATACTTATGGACCTTGAAAATAAGGTTCACTTCAAAATTTCATTTTTTGTGGCAGTTAATATCCAAAGAGTAGGATGGTTGCTAAAACAATCTAAATAATTTTACATCGTACATAATATGCTTAAAGCCTCAAAAAGTTGACTTCTATGCTAAATTTTCTAAATCTCCCGAGGCCTTTGGACAAATACCAAAGGATACTAGGGGGAGGGGAAGTGTAAATTAATCTCTTTTCGCCTTTCATTTCCGGGAATATTTTAAGACTATGCCAGTTATATGGATGATACGGTTAATACCTTCCCTCTTATTAGAGTTTTATTCCCTGTATGATATAAAAGATTAAATTCATAAGCTTACCGGCACAAAAGCTGGAAGGGGCATCATGAGTGCAACCAGGAATTTTCCTGTGGGAGGGGCAAATGGTACCAAGAGCTGTGATTTTACCGACATTTAAATAGGAATATCATTTTTCCACTTACTTTCATTTTTATGCCTTATTGTTTCTTCGGGGAGGGAGGGGGATTACCCTTTTGTTCCCTCCTAATGAACTGACAAATGATGAACCTATAATTAATTAAAATATTTCAGCCCTCCTCCCAATAAATATTTGGAGAGGTTTGCTTTTTAAGAGATGATTATCATTATCAAAGCACTGTTATACGAAAATCGAATTAGAACGTAAATAAAACTGGGGCCGAAGAAGGAAGTGGTAGCCTCCCATGCAGTTAAGAAACCATGGGACCAAACAGTTCGTGGTAAAAGACAGTAAACAAAGAGCAACCCAAGTTAATAGAGACCGAAACTCTAAAGAACGGATGGAAATTATGCAATCAAGTTCAACATGTATGACAAACCTGAAGCCCCTTTAATATTTCTTTTTTTTTCCGAAGACGGCTGGTCACGTAAAGACGGGGTCATTTATATTGAAATTGAAAGTCTTAGTGCCCTTTTAAAAGTATTGGGGCAACCAGGCACTATTCAAAAATACAAAATATTTTCTTCAAAATGTTTTGCTGCTTGAAATAAGGTGAAGAAACACGCAATTGTGTTGCTCAAAATTTGTTGTTTCTTGAAATAAGATGAGGAAATATGCGATGGTGTTATTCAAAATGAATAGCTTCTTGAAATAAGATGGAAATAAGCAAATGAATTATTCAAAATACATAATATATTCATCAAAATGTCTTGTTGCTTGAAAAAAGACATGGAAATATGCGATGGTGCTGTTCAAAATGTATTGTTTAATGATACAAGATTTAAAACAGCAAATGCATTATTCAAAATATCAGATATTTCCTTCAAAATGTTTTGCAGATTGAACAAGGTGAGGACATATGCGACGGTGTTGCTCTAAATGTGTTGCTTCTTGAGATAAGATGAGAAAAAGATTAATGGTGTTGTTAAAAATGTATTGTTTGATGAATTAAAATGAATATAAGCAAATGCATTATTCAAAATATCATATATATTTTTCAAAATGTTTTACTGCTTGAAATGAGATGAGGAAATGTGCGATGGTGGTATCTGTATAGGAAACTTTCTGTCATTTGGCTTGTCACTATATGGAACTATTATTTGTTCAATCAGGGAACAGTGAAAGGTATTACAAATACTCCAGGGAACGTTGAGGGGGGTTTTAAACTAAATCAGAAGATGCTATAAAAATTGAATATTGGGGGATATTGAACTAAATCAAAGACATTATGTGCATTCCGGTTGTCAAAAGCGCTTTCCTGCAATATTTCAAGAACGGCATAGGGCATCAAGTTGAAACTTTCAGGGACTGTTTTATAAGTGTTGTTAAAACACACTTGTGTGCATCCAGGTTGTCCAAACAGCCTTTCTAAAATATCTTACGAACAGCTAAGAATATTAAGTTGAAACTTTCAGGGAAAGTTAAAGAGGATGATGGACTAAATCAGACGACCAATATGTGTATCGAGGTTGTAAAATGGCGTGTCTATAATACATCAGGAATAGCTAAGGGCATTAAGTTGAAACTTTCAAAGAATGTTGAGGGGGTATTGAACTAAATCGAAAGACATTGCGTGCATCTAGGTTGTCAAAAGGGCGTACGTCCAATATCTCACGAAACACTAAGGGTATTAAGTTGAAACTCCCAGGGACTGTTAAAGGATACTGGACTAAATAAAAAGACCCCTATGTATATCCAGATACATATGTATATCTAGGTCAGGAACGGCTGAGGAGATTAAATTGCAACTTTCAAGGAATGTTGAGGGGTATGTTCAAGTAAATCAAAAGACAATATGTCATCGAGGTTTTCAAAAGGAACGAGAGAAAGATAGAGAGAGAGGGGGAGAGGGAAAGTGCAAGAGATAGATATAAGGAAAATAGAGAGAGAGAGAGAGAGAGAGAGAGAGAGAGAGGGGGAAAGAGGGGGAGAGAGAGAGAGAGAGAGAGAGAGAGATAGAGAGCGCAATAGATAAAAAGGAGAGAGAGATACAGAGCAAGACAGAGAGATGAACTTACAAATATATGGCATCAAAATTCCCATCCTTTTCAACGATACTCATAACATGATTTAACATAGCAGTACCAACGCCAGTTTTTCTGTAAGGAGCCAGACACCCTAATGTCATAATATAAAGCCGCCTTTGATTTTCAGATGTATCAATACGACAACACACAGCTCCAACCACAACATCATTATAATATGCTAAAAGACAACATTGGAAAAACATTAAACACAGCATTTCATTTATTTCAAAGTCAAAGTAACTGCAAAAAGTAAAGTTGAAAAAGAGCTGAAAATTGACAGTAACATAGGGCTGTCATCTAGGATGCTAGTCTTTGCAACCAATCTTCCAAAAAATAACGATTAAGATAAAATGAATTAAATGAAAAAATAATAAAATGTATAAGTAAATACATGAAAATCTTTAATAAAAGCCATAAAAAAATGAAAAAGATTAGAAAAGCCGAACATTTCAGTTTCACGTCCGCAAACCTTTATCAGCGAAAAAACAGAAGAAGGTAAACTAGAATAAACAAATAAAACCTAAACTACATTATAGTTGAAGCGATAGCTGCAACACAGTAAAAAATGAATTACGGCCTATTGTAACCAAAAAATTCAAAAATACGTTAAAAAGAACTATCTAGTAGAAAAATTTTCACTTGTAGCTGATTCAAGAATGGTGACTATTATTTCAGTTAGTCTTAATAGCAAAATGTTATTTTGACAACAAATTTACAGGAGTTTCAAAAAAGGGCATAAACTTTTCGAAAATGGTGTTGTATCGAAACGAAAACGGAACAAATGGAATTTTCATTGCCTAAAACCCCACATGAAAAATTAGCAGCCCCCCACCGTGAACAACAAGGAAAATAAGTTTTTTCCTCTTTCTTTTTTTGCCACTAAGGGTGCACTGAGAAATCAGAGAAAGCTGTTTCGGGGCTCATTTGAAAGGAAGTTGACATGTTTAGGACCTTTTATTATTAAAAAAAAATTAATATTGCAATAAAATGCAATTTTTGACACAAAAATAAATAAATGCATCTTCACATAAAAGATGATATAACACACATATCTTTGGACAGGGGATATATTCCAAATGGCGCCACAAATGGTAGATTATAACCATAAATGATGTCACTCATGATTGAATAAAATATAATTTAAAACAGCTGCATTTTCATGTACACGGTGATGTAGCACACGTACCTTTTGGAAAGATAATATAATACACGTATCTTTTGAAAAGTTTCTTCTCTAAGATATGATGTCATATTCGAGTGACTCTGCTACCTGATTCCCTGGGCTTTGTCTATGATAATTTCTATAGGCAGCAATGCCACTTCTGATAATTTTATCAGGGTAAGAGCTTTTGGCAAATAGTCCAGGCGTCAGGACCTAAAAATGTGACACCCAGATAACACATCTGTTTTACGCAATCTTAAAGCATTTTCTATTCATTTCGAACCCGCTGATTATGATTATACCCGGGAATTGGTTCCCTCAAGGGGTGCAAGACCCTTAAAAATGACCCGAAACATTAAAAAGTGGAATCTTGCAAAATTCATTTGCAACTCTTTACATTTTTGTTTTTTTTAGCTCAACCTGAGCAAAAACGCAAGCAGGTTGAAAGTCATAAAAAAAAACGAAAAAGAACGAATATCAAAAAAAGATAGTCATCATCATTATCGAATGGATTTTTTTTTTTTTGAAGAATTAAACATTGTAGTAAATTCATAGAAGTAATAGATTGAGAAATAGCTTATAATCTTCAAGAGAAGTGGATAGTGAAAAACGTAGTTAAGACGTCTTGATAAAAAGAAAAGAACAAAATGCAGAGAAACGAGTGGGTGGGTAGATCGAAAGAAAGTATGTATCCAGGTTAAAATAATGGCATAAGCAGATCGAAAACTAAAAGATTTGGGAATAACAAAATTCTGAAGGAGATGAGAATACACCTTAGCTATAGTTAAGCCTCTAATAAACCGATAGCAAAGGTAAATTATAGGGCACAAATAAGATAAGAAAAAAGAAACATCATTAGAAGAAAAGATAAGAAGAAAAGAGGCCAATTCATTAGATTTAGTTATACTTTTTTCAAAATCTACCATCGCAATGCCACCTCAGCCCCCTAATGGGACAATAAATAGCTCTAGGCTATATACATTTTTTGCTTCATATAAAGTTTTATTTGATATTATGAACCAAATGCTGATGAGATTTAAGCATAACAGATAATGGCAAACCACAAAATCAGCAAACTTTTGTATATTGCCTAGGGGGTCTCAATCCATTAGAGGGGGCCTGGGAAACAATTACGAAAGCAGTGATTATTACATTAAGAAAGAGGATTGATGGAAGATTATAATGGCATTTTTTTTCCTTATCTTATTTCTACCCTATAGGACACCTTTACACAACAATTTAGACCTAAAAACGAAACAGAGAGTAGGCCTAAACTCGAGACCGTCTAATTCCAAATTAGGATTCCAGATCTAATTCCAGACCTGCAACATATATCCAAGTAAAGAGTTAAAAAAAAGTCATAAGATATCAACCCAGTCTTTTAGAATGGTATGTGGTGTTACTTCAGAAAAGGTAAGAATAGAGGAATCCACAGTTTTTAAATAATGTTTTCTTACAAACATAATTACTATTATGAAGATGTCATCAGTGCAATTTTGTCCCAAGACGAAGAGCAATCAAAGCGAGAAAAGTTTGTATAATGTCAAATAAAAACAGTTCCAGCAGTTGTAAATATAATATTATGAACCTGAAAAACAAATCTATATTATAATTCGAAATTCAAATTTAATTTTACTCCTTGATAGCTGCAATGCAAGTAAACACATGCATAAAGTATATAGCACACACTAATGAATTGCTAGTAATCCCACAGAAAACAGTCTAGCAAGAATCTCTAGGGACTCATTGACCAAAAGTATCAACTATATGTCAGAGAAAAACTTTCACTGCGTATTGCTTCCAACAAACAAGAGACCAAAATTCCTTCATTGAGCCTTTAAAACCATTTCAAAGTTCAGAATTTAACCATTCAAATCTTTTGAAGTAAAGAATACATTTTCTTTGTTATTTTGGAATTTTATTTTCATGGTCTTTTCATTTTGGTGAATCTTTTTATTCCGAAGATTGGGGATTGAAATCCCCCCCCCCAATCAAAGAAGACTCAGAGATCCAACGAAACAATAATTGTAGAACATCATCATCGTTAAATTAATTAGAAAATCTGCTTGGATTAGCTTTCACCTTATCTTTGACATAATTTTTTGAAAGCTAAACTTCAGTGATCATGCCAAGGAAAAGATGCCGTGAAATCTTCCAATCAAGTTTCGGACTCTGAGAGTTTAAACACTGCTTTCAAAACAAGCGCAAATGTATTAATAAAGATTTTAAGTATAGTACACTTTCATTTTATATAATATAGCATATCTAATCTATCCTTAGCGTATTAAATGCATCCCGTGGTAGCACACTGGATTAATCACTGCTTGGCAACACTGGGTCGAGGATTCGATCTAGTCCCCAACGCCGGGCGAACTTTTATTCAGTGGTGCCAGACACCATTATGTGCGGCAGCGGCGTGCCATCGGCCCGTCGGAAATGTTTTGGCGTTGCGCAGCCTAATCCATCTGATCCATCGGCGTTTGTTCTATTTTTAGAATTTTAAAACTAAGTTTGTATCAGTTCTTATCGGAATTCCTTCATCCTTCTAAGGTAGAGTTATTAAGATATCTCAAACCTTCCCTTAATCCAAAGGATTGACAGTGAAAACTTAAACTGCATAGAAACTGAATTATTCCGACGAAATCGGGGACTAAAATAAATTCCCTTGCACCGTACCTCCATGGCTCCTTTATGAAACCTCAAGAGTACCCGATGACTATATCACATTGTATATTTTGATTTTTCTGGTCTTGGAGCCTGTATTCCACTTCTTTGACAACCCTATACTACTACTAAAAACAGTTCAAGACACTTAACCTCAAACACTTCCGTTGAAAGCTTTGACAAGCTTGTAGTTGTTATGTATAAGAATAAGCTTATCTACCCGGTATGGAGCCATCATTGAACGCTTAGCAGTAACTATTAGTTCTGTACCACTGAAGACTGTTTCTGCTACCACACTTGTTCCTGGCAACAACAGAACTTTCGTTATCAAGGCTGCAATCCATGGCAGCTGAGTCAAACATATTTCCTGAAGGCAATGATTGTATTGGTTGCCTCAATCAGGACAAGATCTTTCGATCTCCTGGAATAGACTACCAAGCTATGTCATGAATTTATTAAAAAAAAGACGTTTTTCCTAGGGAAGTAAAGAGATAAGTTGAAACTTTAAACAAACAACAAGTATTGTTTCGCTGACTATGTAAGATATATATACAAAACCAGCTCAAATAAACTAACTCGTGATATTCTTCGATTTCTTTAGAATTATAAAAATTAGCACTTTACTCAAAACACAAAATCGCACCCCAAAAAGACAAGATTAGGTGAAATTAGACCCAAAAGACAAGATTTCTGTCTTGGGGTACTATGACTACGCTGCACAAAACAGAGACTAATGTATAATATCTTAACAGTCTTTCAGCGACCAAGATATTGCGACTTTTTAGATTTCTACGCATATTAGAAAATATCACAAGTCAGTTTATTAGAGCTAGTTTGTAGATACATCTTACATGATCGGTGAATCAATTATTTTTGCTTGTTTTAAGTTGTGACTTCGCTCTTTACTTCTGTAAGAAAAATTTAATTTTGTTTTAAAAACTTAGTTTTCTAAAATTAATTTTTGCTTATTTTTTTAACTATACACAAATAAACTTTACAAAACAAGTTTTGTTTAATTTTGACGATGAAACTATTGAAGTGAACATGATTATTTAAGACCGTTAAATTTTGATTTTACTTCTGACATCCCTTAAAATTCCGCAAAAGATATGTGCAACTTTGTCACGTGAATAAAGAGTCTGAGGGTTATGTCACTATTGCTCCTTTAAGAATTTACACGTGAAAATTCCATTAGTACCGTAAAATGAAAATAAAAAAGTTTTTTCAATATGCGTTTTCTTAGTTTTCACTTATTACAGAGATGGGGAGGGGAGAGGAAGCATACAAGAGGGAAGGGGGGGGGGGTATGAACCTTCCATTAAGTATGTTAACCATGGAGATTAAAACAATATCTTCGTTATCCTATCAGCCTTTCCACTCCGAAATGGGACCAAAAAGTAAATGTGGTAGTATGGCACATTATGAAGAAAATTTTTAAGAGGGAGCAGCTTTAAAAACCACTGCTGTTTTCAAGGTGGGAGGGTCGAAGCCTCCTGTAAGGCTTTTTGGACCATAAAAATTGATTGGATCTACTAGACTTTGCATCGTTCCGCTTTGTTTCGTTTGTTGAAGTATTCCATTTTTTTGTAATTTCATTTAAGTATTTTATAAACTCCCCAATTTTGAGGGAAATAAATAAATAAAAAAAAATTCACCCTCTTGTGGGAAAAAATTGATGCTTTGTGACACAAACTGGCTGAAAACACCGCTTCATTGTGGCATGATCTTTTCATAGGCAGCGCAATAGCGCTGCCTAAGTAAAGAACGATGTTGGCACAATGTATTATTTTTTTCCCCATAACTTCGAAAAGGGCTCATTCGATTGGAAATTGGAACGGCTAGTGCCCTTTTTAATATACGAAAGTGATTGGAAGGCAACTAACACCCCTTCCAGACCCACCATTTCCCCAAACACATCCAATCAAAATTTTGAGATAGCCATTTTGTTCAGCATATTTGATTTCCAGATAGAAATTATGTTTTTGAGGAGGACGCTCAACCACAACCCTCAGGGCAAGGGTTGTAAGTTATGCCCTGGGGACATATAAGGTTTTTATAGAAGGCGTTGTCTTAGAAACTTCAAAAAAGGCTCATTTAATTGGAAATTGAAAGGGCTACTGCTCTTTTTTATAGTTGAATATAATTGGAGGGTAATTAACCCCCCTCTCAAGCCCACCATTTACCCAAAACCATCCAATCAAAATTCTGACATAACTATTTTACTCAAAGGACTTGAAAGTTCTGGAAATTAGGTCTTTGAGGATCACAACTCCCACCCCCCATATTCCTTAGGGCAAGGGTTTTAAGTTATACCCTAGGGGCATATAAGGTTTTTATAGATTGTGATGTTTTAGAAACTTCAAAAAGGGCCCATTCGATTGGAAATTAGAAAGGCTTGGCTTGTGGCCTTTTTAATAGTCGAAAGTGATTGGAGGATAACTAACCCCCCTCTCATACCCACCATTTACCCAAACATATCCAATCAAAACTTTCAGATAGCCATTTGGTTCGACGTAGTTAAAAAGTCCGTAAATTATGTTTTTGGGGATTATACTCCCCCCACATCCCTCAGGGCAAGGGTTGTAAGTTAGACCCGGGGGGTATATAAGTTTTTTTTATAGAAAGCGTGGTCGTAGAAAATTCAAAAAGGAACCATCCGATTGGAAATTGAAACGGCTAGTGCCCTTTTTAATAGTCGAAAGTGATTGAATGGCAAGTAACCCCCTTCTCACGCCCACCAATTCCCCCAACACATCCAATCAAAATTTTTGAGATAACCATTGTGTTCAACGTTGTTGAAAGGTCCGGAAATTATATCTTTGAGGATGACAACCCCCTCAAAGCCCTCAAGGCAAGGGTTGTAAGTTATGCCCTGGGGCATACAAGGTTTTTATAGAAAGCGTTGTCGTAGAAACTTCAAAAGGGCTCATCCGATTGGAAATTGAAAGGGGTAGTGCCCTTTTTAATAGTCGGAAGTGATTGGAGGGCAACTAACCCCCCTCTCACGCACCATTTCCCCAACCACATCCAATCAAAATTTGGAGATAGCAATTTTCTTCAACGTATTTGAAAGTTCTGGAAATTACGTCTTTGAGGATGACAAACCCCCAGCCCTCAGGGAAAGGGTTGTAAGTTAAGCTCTGGGAACATATCAGGTTTTTTATTTAAAGTTTTGTAGTTGAAATTCGAAAAGGTATCACTTGATTGGAAGTTCAAAGGGCAAGTGCCTTTTTTAATAATTGAAAGGGGTAGGAAAGCCAATCACGCCCCTTATTTCCCCAAACACATGCAATTAAATTTAGAGATAGCCGTTTTGTTTAACCGTAGTTGAAAATTCTGGAAATTAGGTCTTTGAGGATGACAACCCCCTCACAGCCCTCAGGCAATGGTTGTAATTTATGCCCTGGGGGCATATAAGGTGTTTATAGAAAGTGTTGTCGTATAAACTCAAAAAGGGCTCATTCGATTTGAAATTGAAGGGGCTAGTGCCCTTTTTAATTCTCGAAATTGATTGGAAAGCTTGACATTTTTGTAGTAAAGATCGATGCGGGTACAATGTATTATTATTTTTTTTTTTTTTTAGACCAGGGCACTTCGTATCGAAGGAGTTGTCGCAGGAACTTCGAAAAGGGTTCATTCAATTGAAAATAGAAAGGGCTAATGCCCTTTTTAATAGTCGAAAGTGATTGGAGGGCAAGTAGTCCCCCTCCCACCCCCACCCTACCATTTTCCCATTATGTTTAAAAACAAAACGTTTCCTTAATATTAAATAAAAATGCACTGTGATAATGCTAATTCCCAATAAGGCATCTCAGGAGTATCCCAAAAACGACTGAGGGTATTATGTTCAAACTTTCGGTGCTACTTCTGCTCTAAAAATTTAACCAAATCAAAATAGCGTAAGTGTATCCAAGCTATCAAAGAAAGTAAACATTTTTTTTTTGCAAATGATATCAAGTTTTCTATTTCAGGTCAACTAGAGGAGGTATGAAACTAAATTAAACACTACTATTTGTATCCAGATTTTTAAAAGGGTGTATGTTCTTCCCTGAAAAGACTATGTCAATATAAAACGAACAAAAATTAATTAAAGAAACTTTTCCCCACAATATAAATTTTTCAAAGAAAAGTATACATACAAATGAATGTGAATTATCAGTTTAATATACATATATTGATATTTAGTAATCAAAATGTTAATATTATTTGATTTATTAAAGTTATGAAAGTAAAAATATTTATATTTTTTCAGTAAAGTGCAAATTATGTTCTGGCCTTGGGAAGGCATAGGGGTGTTGAGCCCTACTCATGTTAATTTCTACTCGTTTTGAGTTTGACTCGGTTAGTTACTATAGTTTATGTTGGTTTTGAGTTTCATTTATTTATCGATGCGGGTTTCTGATTGTTTCACGATTGGTAGATTATTTGATTTTATTTTTGCTCATTTTTGGTTGAATGGAGTTCTTTACTTTTCTTTGAAAAACTTATTTTGTGGAAAAAGATTTTTTAATTAATCTTGCTTAAAAAGGTCATTATCTGATGATAATTGATCAACAACCTAGGTAGTCACTGCAGTGTTCATGTGATCATCAGCTAACGATTTATAAATAAAGACAGAACTCACTGTGAAATTCAAGACATACTGCAATGCTTATTCTGCACAATGTAGTTCCATTTTTCAAGATGAATGGTGGGGCAGAAAACTTCCAGAAAACAACCACAGACACAGAGTGCTTCTCTGTGGTTTTGACGCACTTCACAACCACAGAGAAGGACACTGATTCCAATGTCCCTCATGCTTCCAGGATTACTTTAGTCACTTTGATTTGCAAGAAAAATTATAGGATTCAGAAACAGTACTTTAGATAAGTCTACACAGCATTTCAACTCACAAGCACGCAAAATGAGGATACTGGTTGGGGAAGTGGCCAAAGATTCACCCAAGGATCCCCCCATCGGGGAAAAAGGTGAAAATATAAGATGGAAATGTACTTTTTTATGTGTTCTAGCTGTAAACAATTCACATTCTGAATATCAGAATTCGCAATAAGATATAACATCTTTATTTTGAAAAGGCTGGATACATCTTTATTATTCTTATTATAGTATGGTATTATGGTTTTGTCTCAGCTTTGCAGAATGAAAACACAACACTTGAATACATATTATAATTTGGCATAAGAATTTAGAACCTTTAATTTCCTAATTACCAGGAGCTTTTATCCTGTTCGATGATCTTGTACCAGCCACCCCCTGCCTCCTAATGTGAATATACCTGCAGAGTAAGATAGGAGGGAATTTCCCTCAATAGGATCAATAACAGAGCCTACTGCTGCCAGAGAATTTAGCTCAAAACAATTGTAAAATCTGGGCATTTAGACCAAACTTCATTAGTTGGCGTGGGAAAGAACATGAACGAACATATCCTCTAATTCCCCTAATATTAGCTGTGTACATCTATATGCCAGTACTATGAACGTAATTTACGTCCGAAAAGTTCAGTGTTAGACTTCTCACCTAGTTTGGCCAGTTCACCAGCATCAACAACATCTTTGTAAAACTTGTCATTATAGGCAACCGGAAAGATCATCTGATTTATCCTTTTCAGCTGACGAATATTATGGTGAGTGATATCACCAAGTTCTACTTTGGCCCTGAAAAAAATTAAATTAACAATAGAAACGTATGTGCTTAGTGTGTTTAGGGAAGACAAAATTAAAGAATAAGGAGTCTTGATACAATGACAGAAAAAAAAAAGAAATTACAATAACGGCTTTAAAATTGAAAAAAAAAACGAAATGGAAAAAATTGAAGAAGAACCTTCAAATTAGAAACAAATAAATTAGTAAGAACAGTTAAAAAATTATTTTATGGTAGGGTTAGCACATTCATCAAATTATATAGGGGAATGGGGGGGGGGGCAAAACCGTACATTTTGAAGTTTTGACCCCTACAAGGAGCATTCTAAAGATACAAACTCCTTTTTTATATTATAGATGGATTCAGAACCGTATTCAGAGCATAATTATGTCAAGGGAAGATTTTTTTGTATTAATCCCCCCCCCTGACACGAAAATTTCAGTAATTGAAGTTTAATTGCTATAATGATATATCAAATCTGATTAGAACTAGATCAATGAAAACTTCAGGAACGAATTTAGAGCATAAATTATGTAAAAAAAAAAAATGTTCATGAATCCCCCCCCACAAAAAAAAAATCGAACGAAAATAGGAAATTTTCGGGGATTTGTGGGGGGAGAATTTAACTGAGGTTTTTTAATGACATGATATTTCAAAGCTAATTAGCGCAAAAAAAATAGTATTTTGCGCTAGGAATCAATGTAAACATATTTTTTTAATAAGCTTATTATACTTCATAAGCTCTTCTTGGTTCCCTGAAGTCAAAATTCAAAATCTACTTGACCTCCAAAACCCATCAAATATTCCCTCAAAGTTTCAGCTGAATCTATAAAGCAGTTCAATTGTGTTCCCCAGATATTGCAAATATTGCATTTAATAACCTGGATACATATAATATCTTTAGATTTATCTTGGTACTCAACCATGAATAAACTGTAAGTCTCATAGGAGCTTTCTCATAAAAGACCTGTATGAGCTCTCTCGAAATACAACTAATTAGGAAGAAGATTATCATCCCATTCTAACTTCCCTACTCCCAATAAAATGTATGATTGTGTTCATCCAAAACTCATTTCCATAAATTTTGAACTCATCCCACACCCGAAATCAAACATGCTTTCCTTGTCAGTTATAAAATTTATTCGTAAACAATTGACGATTGGCATATTTTTTACTCCTTATCCCAGGGTATGTGGGGGTCATGTTATAACTGGAGACACATTTGTTAAATCTTTCGGTTATTTTGAGCAAAGCCGCCATCTTAAAATGTTGATAGGATGTCTTAGGGTTTGTGGGGAGTGGGTTGGATAAAATGGTATGGGGGGGGGGGGTATCTGGTTACCATCAGATCAGTTTCAAATCTTAACGATCACTTTATCTCATCCATTATAAATTTTATCACTCTATGTGGTCAAACCACAAACATCTACAATTGATTGGGCTAACTTGCCATAACTTGTAGAACTTGAATAAAAGATCCAAATAAATGACAGAAAAGTAGAAGTCAGTCCCTACTTTCCCAGAAATCTTTCCCAGAAACAATTTAGCTTTTCGCGTTTTGTACTGGAGATAGAGATATTCTGGTTCCCAAGATATTGGAATCCCCCATGCCTTCTCAAGAGTAAAACATATTTTGCACTTTACTGGAAAAGAAAAAAACAATTGACAGTGGATTGTCAGTTTATTATACATGTAGCCTACTGATATTTACTCCTTAAAGTTTTGATGATTTTTATTTATTAAAGTAAGAAAAAGTGAAAACATTTAAAATGTCTTTGTTTTCAGTAAAGCGCAAATTATGTTCTGAGCTTGAGAAGAATGGGGCTTGTCAGCCCTACTTATGTTCATTTTTACTTGTTTTGAGTTTGGCTTGATTAATTATTGATAGTGATTTGTGGTAGTTTCACGCTTGGAAGATTACTTGAATTTATTTCTGTTCACTTTTGGCTTAATGAAGCTCTTCACTTTTCTTTGAAAAACTTGTTTTGTGGGAAAGGTTTTAAATTAATTTCTGTTTGTTTTTTAATTGACATATTCTTTTCCATGCAAAAAAGAATAATATTTTCTATCTTATTGTTTTTTTCTCTAAAAGAATCCATAGTTTAGCTTGCTGTTTGTATGTTGGAGAAACCTTTTCAACAATTTTTAATCTGTACACAAATAGTAATGTTTAACCTAATTTTATACCTCCTCAAGTTGACCTGAAAAATGTTGTAAAAATTTCAAAAGGGCTCATTTGTTTGGAAATTGAAATGGCCCTTTTTAATAGTCAAAAGTGAGTGGAGAGTAATTGACCCCCCTCTCAGGCCCACCATTTCCCCAAACACATTCAATCTAAGTTTAGAGATAGACATTTTGTTCAACGTAGTTGAAAGTTCTCGAAATTATGTATTTAAGGATGACAAACCTCCCCAGAGTCCCCAGGGCAAAGGTTGTAAGTTAAGATTAAATCAAGATGCACTGTGTTAATGCTAATTCTCAATAAGGCATCTCAGCAGTATCCCAAGAACAACTCAGGGTAATATATTCAAACTTCTGGGGCTACTTCTGCTCTTAAAATTTAACTAAATCAAAATAGCGTAAGTGTATGCAAGCTATCAAAGAAAGTAAACAGATTTTTTTGTGAATGGTATCAAGTTTACTATTTCAGGTCAACTAGAGGAGGTATGAAACTAAATTAAAGACTACTATTTGTGTCCAGATTTTTAAAAAGGTGGATGTTGTTAAAAATTGCTGAAACATTTTCTCCAGCATACAAATAGCAGGCCAAGCTATAAAGTCTTAAAAAAGAAAAGATTTAAACTATTATTTTCTTTTTCCCTGAAAAGACTATGTCAATATTAAACGAACAGAAATTAATTAAAAAAAACTCTTTCCACAAAATAAGTTTTTCAAAGAAAAGTAAAGCACTCCATTAAACAAAAATGAGCAAAACTAAAATCAAATAATCTACCAAGCGTGAAACTACCACAAATCAGCATTGATAAATAAATAAAACCCAAAACGAACAGAAATTACAACAAATAACCGAGTCAGACTCAAAACGAGCAGAAATTAACAGGAGTAGGGCTCAAAACCCCTATGCCTTCCCAAGGCCAGAACATTTGTACTTTACTGAAAAAAATACAAATGGAATGTGCATTGGCAGTTTAATATACATATACTGATATTTGTTAATCAAAATGTTAATATTGTTTGATTATTAAAGTTATAAAAGTAAGAACATTTATATTTTTTTCAGTAAAGTGCAAATTATGTTCTGGCCTTGGGAAGGCATAGGGTTTTTGAGCCATACTCATGTTAATTTCTACTCATGTTAATTGCCCTCCAATCTCTTTTTACTCTTAGAAAGGACCGTTTTTACATGTTAGTAACTCTACTGATGATGATGACCGACTGTGTCATCAAAATATTTAGAGTCTTTGTTTTATATTTCAGTTTCACTGTCTAATAAAAGGACCTATCCTTATTTGGAATTCTTATTGATTTCGTTAAAAGTTAAAGGGTTTTCTAAGATTCCTGAGAAAGTAGGTGTTGGCCTATAATTTTTTGGCGTTTATATGGATCTTTTATGCAAGATTTACAAATTATGGTAAGATTGCCCAATCAATTTTTGACCCCACAAAGTGACTAAGTTTATAATGGACTATAAAAGTTTATAGAGAGGACGAGATAAAATATGCCAGTGAACAATTTTTTACAAATAGATTTTATAATTGACAAGGATGGCTTGTTTGATCCTGGATGTGCAATGAGCTTGAAACTTACAGAGATAATTGTTGGGTGAATAAAATCGAACATTTTGTTGGGAGTAGGGAGGAGGGTGTTTAAAATAGGATCATAATCTTCTTTCTTAATAAGTTGTATTTTGAGGGAGCTCATATGGGTTGTTTGTGAGAGAGATCCAAGGAGACATAGCCAGAAAAATCAAAAGACATTATATTCATTCAAGCTATCAAATGTCATACCTGCAATATCTGGGGAATATAATTGAATTGGTTAATAGATTCAGCTGAAACTTTGAGGGAATATTTAATGGGTTGTGGTGGTTATGTAAATTTTGAATTTTAAATTCAGGGGACCAAGAAAAGCTTATGAAGCATAATAAGCTTATTAAGAAAATTTTGGTTGCATTGATTCTTAGTACAAAATATATTTTTCACTGATTAGCTTTGAAATATCAGGCCATCAAGAAACATCAGCTAAATTGTCTCCCTTTCAATCCCCAAAAATCTTCTATTTTCAGTAGACTTTGGGGAGATTCAGAAACATCTTCCCTTGACATAATTTGTGCTCTAAATTTGTTCCTGAGGCTTTCATTAATCTAGCTCTAATCACTTTTGATGCATAATTAGTAATTGAACCAGCATTACTGAAACTTTAGAGTTAAGGAGGGGGGGGGAGGAATTCAAAAACACCCTTGACATAATTCATACTCTAAATTTGTTTCTGAAGTTTCCATTGATCTAGCTCTAATCACTTAGAGCCATATAAATGGATTTATCAATAAATGGATTTATCTCATTTGAAATTTTATTTGCTTCTCATAGAACGGCAGTGTGGTCTAAGAAAACAACACCTAAATAAAGGTGTTACATCAAAAATATATGTATATATATGGAGAAATGAGACCAACCCAGTAAACAACAATAAACTCAACATTTGGTTTGCAATTAGAAGACATGGAAGGCTTTGCCACCTTCATTGGAAATTTGTTTTGACCTTTGGAAAGATTAAAGAAGAAAATTTACATCAAGACTTTGAATGAACTTTGTCAATGAACTCTGTCTGAAAATAATCTAGTGACTAATCTGGAAGTTCCTTATTTTGTGAATGACCATAAAAGTTATTTATTTTGTTGTGTATAAATATGCTAGTTTCAATTTTTTTAATTTAGTGTTTCTACTGAAGATGGTTGCTGTATATATGATTGAAATATCTAGACTTTTGTACCTGTTTTTTCATTGTCTAAATAAATGGATTTATTCCATTTGAGAGTTTATTTGTTCATCATAGAACAGCAGTGTGGTCTAAGAAAACAACACCTAATTAAAGGTGTCACATCGAAAATACATTGTATATTTGGGGAAATGAGACCAACCCAGTAAACAACTATAAACTCAACATTTGGTTTGCAATTAGAAGATATGGAAGGCTTTGCCACCTTCATTAGAAATTTTTTTTACACTTTGGCAAGATTAAAGAGGGAAATTTACATCAAGGCTTTGAATGAGCTTTGTCAATAAACTCTCTCTGAAAATAATCTAGTGAATAATCTGGAAGTTCATTATTTTGTAAATGACCTAAAAAGTTATTTATTTTGTTGTTTATAAATATGCCAGTTTCAATTTTATTAATTTAGTATTTCTACTGAGGACAGTTGCTGTATATGTGATCAAAATATCTGGGCTTTTGAACCTGTTTTTTTCAATTACTAAATAAATGAATTTATCCCCATTTGAAAGTTTATTTATTTGTCATAGAATGGCAGTGTGGCCTAAAAAAACAATGCCTGACTAAAGGTGTTATGTCAAAAATATTGTGTATATATGGGGAAAAGAGACCAGCCCAGTAAACAACTATAAACTCTAACTTTGGTTTGCGATAGAAGACACAGAAGGCTTTACCACCTTCATTGGAAATTTGGTTTACACTTTGGCAAGATTAAAGAAGGAAATTAACATCAATACTTTGAATGAACTTTGTCAATGAACTCTCTCTGAAAATAATCTAGTGAATAATCCAGAAGTTCATTATTTTGTGAATGACCTGAAAAGTTATTTCATTTTGTTGTGTATAAATATGCTAGCTTCAATTTTATTAATTTAGTATTTCTACTGAAGAAGATTGCTGTATATGTGATCAAAATATCTGGACTTTTGTACCTGTTTTTTCACTGTCCAAATAAATGGATTTATCCCAATTTGAAAGTTTATTTGTTTGTCATAGAATGGTTGTGTGGTCTAAGGAAACAACAGCTAATTAAAGGTGTTACATCAAAAATATGTTGTACATATGGAGAAATGAGACCAACACAGTAAACAACTATAAACTCAACATTTGATTTGCAATTAGAAGACACAGAAGGCTTGGCCACCTCCATTGGAAATTTGTTTTACAGTTTGGCAAGATTAAAGAAGGAAATTTACATCAAGACTTTCAAGGAATTTTGTCACTGAACTCTCTCTGGAAATAATCTGGAAGTTCATTATTTTGTGAATGACCCAAAAAGTTATTTATTTTGTAGTATATAAAAAGTTTTTTTGTGCATATAATTATGCTAGTTTAAATTTTTTTAATTCAGTATTTCTACTGAAGATGGTTGCTGTATATATAATCAAAATATCTGGTCTTTTGTATCTGTTTTTTCACTGTCTAAATAAATGGGTGTATACCCATTTGAAGGTTTATTTGTACTCTCTCTCTGAAATTAATCTAGAGAATAATTTGAAAGTTCATCATTTTGTGAATGACCTGAAAAGTATTTATTTTGTTGTATATAGGCCTAAATATGCTAGCTTCAATTTTATTAATTTAATATTTCTACTGAAGATGGTTGCTGTATATGTGATCAAAATATCTAGACCTTTGTACCTGTCTTTTCACTGTATAAATAAATGGATTTATCCACATTTGAAAGTTTATTTGTTTGTCATAGAATGGCAGTGTGGTCAAAGAAAACAATGCCTAATTAAAGGTGTTACATCAAAAATATGTTGTACATATGGAGAAATGAGACCAACACAGCAAACAACTATAAACTCAACATTTGATTTGCAATTAGAAGACACAGAAGGCTTTGTCACCTTCATTGGAAATTTGTTTTACACTTTGGCAAGATTAAAAAAGGAAATTTACATCAAGACTTTGAAGGAACTTTGTCAATGAACTCTCTCTGAAAATAATCTGGAAGTTCATTATTTTGTGAATGACCCAAAAAGTTATGGTAAAAATTTACAATTGCTACTCTTGATAAGGAGACATGTTAAGAAAACTATTCTTACTTTAAAATATGTATAATGATCCTAGTTAACAAATTATCCAAGGGGAGAACCTTTATCCTCAAATCTTTCCTCTTTTTTCCTTCTTTTTCCAACTTAAAAGAAAAAAATTAAGATTTTTGCATGCTCTCAATGAAATGTGTAAATCTTTTGAAATTGTTGCTATAAGTTTGTTTTTATAGATGACAATGAATCCAATTATTAAGTTCCATTTTTTTAAACAAGATTTTAAAATACACTTCTAAGACCTTGAAGAATATCTTAGAACCTATATACTAACAAAATATATACCCCCCCTAGTGTGCAAATATATACCCAAAATTACATTTTGAGTCTAAATATAATCTTCATTTGCATCACAGATGAATTGTATCCCCACCCCCATTATGTGAAAATATATACCCTGATTTGGATATATTTAGGGGTTAAGGTAAAGTTCATTTGGTTAGGCTATATTTAGATTTGGAATGCAATTCTTTAGTATATATTAGTATTTAGGATTTAGATTCTGTTAGTATATAGGTTCTTAGATATTCTTGAATGTCTTAGAAGTGTATTTTAAAATTTTGTTTAAAAAAACAGAACTTAATAATGGGATTCAACATCATCTTTAAAAACAAATTTATTGCAACAATTTCAAAAGATTTACACATTGCATTGAGAGCAAGCAAAAATACAAATTTCTTTTCTTTCAAGTTTGAAAAAGAAGGAAAAAAGGGGAAAGACTTGATGATAAAGGTTCTCCCCTTGGATAATATGTTAACTAGGATCATTATAGCCTACATATTTTAAAGTAAGAATTGCTTTCTAAACATGTCTCCTTATCAAGAGTAGCAATTGTAAATTTTTACCAAAGTTATTTATTTTGTTGTATATAAAGTTTTTTGTTGTGCATAAATAGGCTAGGGTAAGACACCCAGTAGTTGGACACTTTAATCACTTTAAAAACTTTTTGACATTTAAACTACTCTAATTACTGTATTATACCACCTAGAAACTTAATTTTTTTATCAAAAAATTTCTGAAGAATTTTTGAACAAGTAGGTTACTAATTCAAATAGTTTCACTTGTACAGCGCTTCCTATTTTTGAATTTACTAACAAGTGACAATTCTGCCTAAACTTAGACATACAAATGGCTCATTGTAAAGTGGTTATTAAAATAGTATAAAAGATTCTGTCCGAGAATAGGCAGGTGGCCAACTACTGGGTGTCTTACCCTAGTTTCAATTTTGTTAACTTAGTGTTTCTACTGAAGATGGTTCCTGTATATGTGATCAAAATATCTGGACTTTTGTACCTGTTTTTACTGTCTAAATAAATGGATTTATACCCATTTGAAGGTTTATTTGTTTGCTAAACATTATCAAAGGTCAGTGTCCTCTAGAAGGAGGAGTGGAGGTAGGTTCTTCAAATAGGCTACCTCCAGTAGGTTACATACTCTACTTTAGTATTTAAATCCATCCCTGAAAGTTTCATTTTCTTAGACTAGCCCCTTTCTAAGACATAAGTAACTTGTCTGGAATTTCACCTTTCTACCCAACTTCTGACTTAAAATCAAAATTTTCCTAAGTTTGAACTGTAGGCTAGGCTTGAAACCTTCCTCAAAATTTCATTAAAAGAACTCCTACAGACTGCATTGATTTTATAGTTTAATTTTGTGTTTATTTGATAGGCTAACTTACTTTTGAGATTAACCTTGTAAGGTTTGCCAGTGGCAGTTGTTCCCCCAATAAATTGAAAATATCTATTATATAGCCCATGCCCCTTGACTCTCTGGATGTGGAACTTGTTTTCCCCCTCAATAAAAAAGCTGGAGCTACGCCCCTGCCAGTAGCCAATGACCAACTTCACTTACACAGTCATGCTCCTATGTTTTTGAAATATCCGCCTTCACACGGCTGCCACTCAGCAGGTTTTTTTGGTCCCACTTTGGGTGGCAAAATAGCGAAAATTTCGTATAAAAAGTGTCATTTCCAAAAAATTTGCCACTCGCAATGCTTCGCATCGCTTGCGCTGGTACCAACAAGCTATTCAAATTGAAAATATTGGCCAATCCGCATGGGATCATCTCTGCGCAGTTTTCCACATCTTTTCCATTCAACTTTCCATCTCTCCCATAAAAACCCATCAAAAGGCAAATGGAGCATAAAATGGGGATTCACCCCACAGATTAGGCTACTTATTTCTCTGTTCTGTTCTAATAGTGTTCGCTACTAGTGCGAAAAAGGAACGAAAAAAAAAAAGACCGTCCGAGCTTTTTTTTTTTTGAGAAAGTGGAAAAAAGGGACAGCAATACTTGTCTACATTGAGATTTTTCATCCAGTTTTTCCACACAATGGACTAACTAGATTTTTACAGTACGTTTGGGTATTTAAAACTTTTCTCTGAAAATACTGAACAGAATGCCACGAACACTGATCGCAATTATTGAAGACCCTACGATAAATTAAATAAAAAAAAACAAGTTTTTTCAACTGAAAGTAAGGAGCAACATTAAAACTTTAGACGAACAAAAATTATTAGGGATGAGGGGGTTTACCCACTAGTCAAAACCTCGCTCTTTACGCTAAAGTTCGAATTTTGTTCCAATTATTTAAGAATGACTCCTGAATCACAAAGGCCGTTTAATTAGAATAGATAGCTCTTTTGAAAGTACTAAAAAAACTTAAGAATAAAGAGCAAGGCATACGTAATAATTCATATACGTAATAATTTCTGTTCGTTTTAAGTTTTAATGTTGCTCCTTACTTTCAGTTGAAAATTTTATTTCTTTTTTTTATTTAATTTTGTTTTTTTTATTTAATTTCTGATTGTTTTTAAATAATGCTGGAAATCCGGCCCCCCCTTCATAGAGATGTCCCTTCCCCCGTGATAACATCCTACACGGAAAAATCTTCCAACGTAACCCCCTCCTCCGACCCCCTCCTGAAAATCTCTCTTGAAAACGTCTGTATACTTCCCAATAGGCAATACTATATGTAATATGTAAACAATGGACAAAGTTTATAACTTGTAGCTCTTCCCCCGGGGACTTTGGGGGATTAAGTCATCCTCAAAGACATATTTATTAGATTTTCGACTATGTTGAACAAAATGGCAAAATTTTGATCGGGTGACCTTGGAGAAAATTGAGCCTGGGAGGGGGCCTAGGTGCCCTCCAATTTTTGGTCACTTAAAAAGGGCAATAAAACTTTTAATTTCCGTTCAAATATGCCCTCTCACAATATTCAAGGACCACTGGATCGGTACAACCACCTCTGGAAAAGAAAACAAATAAACACGCATCCGTGATCTTTCTTCTGGCAAAAACTTAAAATTCCACGTTTTTCCAGATAGGAGCTTAAAACCTCTTCAGTTGGGTTTTCTGATACGCTGAATATGATTGTTGATTTTCATTAACATTCTATCACTTTTAGGGGGTGTTTCCCCCTTTTTTGAAAATAAGGCAAAGTTTTTTAGGCTCGCAACTTTTGATAGGTGAAACTAAACTTGATAAAAAATTATATATTTGAAATCAACATAAAAATCCGATTCTTTTGATGTATCTACTAGTATCAAAATTCCGTTTTCTAGGGTTTCGGTTACTATTGAGCAGAGTCGCTCCTTACTTACAGTTCGTTACCACGGACTGTTTGATATAACTAATAGTCGATCATACACTAGCTCTTTCAAATAATTTATTTGGCAGAAACTGTAGGATATCCTTCGTGTGAGGTACATGGGAGACAAGAATAAAGGAAATTATCACTTATTACACTCAAAACTTTTGTGACCAGGAAATAGCTAAAAAGAGGAAGTTCGTCCAATCCTTTTTATGGTGGTAATTAATCAGCAGGTTTCCGAAATTGCTGTTATTTATTATCAATGTGATGGTGATGAAGAATACAATTTATTATTAATATGAAGGAGCATAAACTTAGCAATAGTGTCTCTGAAAACAGAGAGATGGAAAAATGAAAAAAAGGGTATTCATGCTTCTGCATTGACAGTTTTTCTTCTGTTTTTTTTTATTCATTTTGGTAAAAAAAAAGTGTTATTTCGGAAAAAAATACCACTTTTACTAAAAAAGTGCCACAACAGTGTCACGTTTCCCAAAAAGTGCCACTTTAAAAAAAGTGCCAAAAGTGACACTCAAGTGTCACCGGTGCAACCCTGTGCCTTAGTTTAAAGGCTACCTGAGTTTTTGGAAAGCAACAAAATAAGCAGAAAGGACGCTCTTAAAAGTTTCCTTAGTACATTATGCAAATGTGTAAGCGGCCTATCTTTCAATTGTAAAAAAGGATCAGACATCCGGGTGTCTTTTGGCTATGAATGATGACGTTAATCCATGCTAGAAACCCACCTATGAAACTGAAGATAGACAAACACAAGCACCAAATTGATTGGTGCCAAAAAATTATTTCTGTTGGGCGTCTATATTACATGCATTTCAGCAATATCTTGCTGAAAAGTCAGACGTGTATCCCCAGTTCAGCAGTGAGATCAGGAACTCCTTTCTCGAGGCGTGTAGCATTAACGACCTCCAGCTTAATATGAATAAAACAAAAGTCATGAGGTTTAATCCGCTTAAGCGTGACCTCTCATGCCCGGTTCCTTGGTACCCTACTACCTCAACCTCAGTGATTCTCGGGGTTACTTTCAGTGACGACTGTTCATTTAGCGCGCACATCGCCGGTCTGGTGAAAAAAGGTAGTTACGCAGTACAGTCGCTAATTACCTTGCGCCGATTGAGTTTCTCACAAAGTCAGCTGAAGACGGTTTATGTCACGTATGTGCGCCCAATCCTTGATTATGCGTGTCCTGTGTGGGGCCCTCAGGCTCATAATATTGAATACCTAAGTGAAGATCTGGAAGCCATTCAAAAACGGGCAGTGAAAGTGATACTAGGCCCGAAATACAACTCTTATGAGGCTGCCCTTAGTACCTTACGACTGCCAACGTTGCGTGATAGGCGCTTACAGTTAATGTGCAATTTTGGGCAGTCCCTTCTTTCGTCCCAGAAACACCGTTCGTTGCTTCCCCCTCCTGCACCTATCACCGCCAACACCCGCCATAAAAATCAACTAGTGCCGCCAAAGTGTCGAACAACCCGTCACAGCAATTCTTTCGTGCCTTTTTTTGTCAGTTATTTAAACCGCCAGTGACCAGTTTTATGCAATGTACTAAACAGCGCCATTTAGTCGGGGCTTCGGCCACGGCTACGATAGTTGTTTATAAATAAATGAGTCTATGAGTCTATGAGTCTATGGAAGTGTCTGTCCTGAAAAGTGGTAGTAGAAGTTTTGCGAATCAAGCTGCTTCGTGACACTTCCGATTTTACTCGCTAAGATATTATTATTATGTTTGTAAAATAATAAAGTTTTCAGAGCAATCGTGATCACAAGCTTTTTCACACAAATTCAACAACACTCCAGTACTTTCAGTTCTGAAAGCATTAATTTGAAATAAACATTATCAAATTCCAGTTCTCATTTTTGTACCTGTAAGTGTTTAAATATTTTTTATTCACATACATAACTGCTAAAAAAAACACAGAGTTTTGCATGTCAATAGATTTTTCTCTAACTCAAACCATTTGCTAAGTCGTGCACCTTAAAATCTTCGAGGTTTTACGTATCACATAATTGTAACATAAAATAGGTCAATTTGAAAGGACGTTTGCACTAGGTAACACTCAGATAAATATAAAATTGGCGTGTCTTATTTGTACAAATATTTATGTACTCGTGAAATCACAAATCAAACTTATTAAGACAAGAAAATTACATTTTCCAAATAATAATGACAAAATAAAAATCATTCTTCCATATAACGTAAAGACGATCAAATTTGTCATAATCTTGATTAGAAATACGACACAATAAATAAAAGAGTTTTATTTATTCATTACAGTCTCCACCAAAAAAAAAAAAATGGTTTGCAGCAAATAACTAAACTATTTCAAAAATTTTGCACTTCCTAACACATCCGCTTTGCATAATTTTATTAAAAATTTTCGAACGAAAAGTGACCCCAAATTTAGCTAGACAGTGTCTGGTTAGGTAAAGATACAATAAACTATTAATCTGTAAAGAACAGCTTATGGTATGGGTGTCCATATGGGAAGGGAGGGGGCAGAGGGGGCTCCAGCCCCTCTAACTGAATGATACTGCCTCATATTTTCATACTTTTTTTTAGATTTCCATTATAGAGCAAGGAAGTGCCGATTAGACCAGGCAAGCCCCCCCCCCTAAAATTCAGCTTATGGACGCCCATGGCTTATGGTAAGACTATAAGATATATATCATCATTTAATTTTGCTTAGGGAGGAGGCCATACTTTTAAATATTTAATTTATTTTGCATAAATTAAATCGCTTAATTATTTATCACTTAATCCATTAATTTCGCATAATTCCGAAGAGTGAATATGGTTTTCATTTACAAAAGATGGTCAAGTCACGTAACACGAAGGGAAAAGGTGAAGCATTATAAGAGATAGGTATTTTAAGAAAAAAAAAATACACAGAAGTTAAGGCTGGTGTAGTCTGAAAACCATACTGCCTTGATATAAGGCCAGAGAGACATCAAAACTTTGACCTATGTCCCAGGTTTTAAAAATATTTGGCCCTTTCCGAATCAGTAGTGAGGCACCTTCTATGTTTAAAGATGTTCTGTATAGAAGAGCTGCCGAAAGCCGATGCTAACAGCACATGTATCTTAATGATACCACGCGGTAAGAAACTCACCCATTCGTATTGGGGGTAGTGAATTTATGCCTTCAGTATTTTCTCTTTCCTCAGCTTTTGTACAAGATTACTTGTCTACTGAACAGCCTCACTCCTAACAAGCTGCCAGGTACATCGAAATGAATGCCTATACGACAATCACCCCTATTCAAAGTCCAGAAAACACAAGAAAAACGAATATTTTTATTCTTTATAAAATATAGACTGTTTATTTCAAATTTGAAGGTCATCCCACATTCCCGGTGAAGACTGGCGTCCGGCAAGGCTGCGCCGCCGCTCCCGAGCTTTTCAACTGCGTCATAGACCATGTTATGGCCAGCACGATGAATCGCCTTCAATTCGGTCTTCAGTTCGGAGACCGGGTACTCTCTGATGCTGACTTCGCCGACGACATAGGGCTAGTTGCGAGCACCGTCGATAAGATGACCAAAGCTCTCCAGATGCTCTCAGAAGAAGCCTTGAAAGTTGGACCGAAGATCAACTGGCAGAAAACCAAAGTTATGCTCCTTGAGCCCCCTACGTCCCGTTCTACTGTAAAGGAAGTCAACCTCGGAAGCAACCGAGTAGATGTGGTTGAAGACTTCACTTACCTGGGATCTATTCTGTCGAATGATGGCTTGATCACAAAAGAGCTTACATCTCGAATTGCCAAAGCTTAAGCACTTGTTGGGAGGCTTAGCAGCATCTGGCGGAAGCCAAACATAAGCCGCTTTACCAAAATGCACATCTACAATGCGTCAGTCAGCACCGTCCTGCTGTATGGAGCGGAGACGTGGCCAGCTGCCATATCTATCCTCAGTGCCGTCGATGTCACTCAGACGAAACATCTCCGAAGAATCGAAAGACTTCACTAGACTGACTTCGTTAGGAACCAGACTCTCCTATCACGTACGGCTCAAACTCCTTTCTCGACGCAGCTCGCCCAGCGTACTGTTCGGTGGTACGGTCACCTCCTGCGCGTGCCAGCGACGCCCCAGCACGGGTCGCATTCGACTTCGACCCCACCCTACACAGATGGAAACGACCCAGAGGACGCCCACCCACTAGGTGGAAAGACAAAGCCGATGAATTCCTCACCTAAGCCCACATCCCGGTGGAAGAAGCTGCGATCCTGGCAAGCGATAGGTCAACCTGGAGGTGCCTAGTCTCATCGTTCTCTACGCCAAACCCTCGGCAGGAGCCTTAAGTCAGAGTAAGTAAGACAAGTCAGCATTTTACGAAGACCAAAGAAAATGAGAAAATAGTCAAGACCGCACAGAATCCCTATTAAAGAAAAAAAAATACAAACCACAAAGAAAAACAATCATTTTTTTACTCAAGAAGAGAGCGAAATTAAAAACTATTATGGACCCGATTTGGAAAAAGCCAAAGGCATCCTTTCTTAAGTGGCTTTTTACATATTCTAATTGTCGCATGTCAACTTGAAAAAAACCTACCAAATATATTTACTGGGCGGCAATTTCAAATATAATACTTTAGATTTCCAGCCTTTATTAAGATAATTAATTCCTTTTAATCTTTCTGGCCGTTCTTCAACCAAAAACAACCATTTTCTTCTTTAATGTATCCAATTTACCTTCCATTTTGAATTTACTACTTGAATTTATAATCTCTATGTCAACAGAAAAAACAATAGCCCTTTATCTTTTGCTAGTCATAGGCAGCGCGCTAGGGCTGCCTAAGTAAAGAACGATGTGGGCACAATGTGTTTTTTTTTCTCCATACCCGGGAACTTCGTATTGAAGGAGCTGTCGTAGAAACTTCGAAAAGGGCGCATTCGATTGGAAATTGGAGTGGCTAGTGCCTTTTTTAATAGTCAAAAGTAATTGGAGGGCAACTAGCCCCCCCCCCCACGCCCTTCATTCCCCCAAACACACCCAATCAAAATTTTGAGATAACATTTTGTTCAGCGTAGTTGATTTCCAGATAGAAAATATGTTTTTGAGGAGGACAGTCCCCTACAACCCTCAGGGCAAGGGTTTTAAGTTATGCCCTGAGGGCATACAAGATTCTTATAGAAGGCGTTGTCGTAGGAACTTCAAAACAGGTTCATTCGATTGGAAATCCAAAGGGCTAGTACCCTTTTAATAGTTGAAAGTGATTGGAGGGCAACTAGCCCCCCCCCTACGCCCATCATTCCCCCAAACACATCAAATCAAAATTTTGAGATAGCCATTTTGTTCAGTGTAGTAGATCTCCTGATAGAAAATATGTTTTCGAGGAGGAAACTCCCCCACAACCCTCAGGGCAAGGGTTTTAAGTTATGCCCTGGGGGCATATAAGGTTTTTATAGAAGGCGTTGTCCTAGAAACTTCAAAAAATGCTCATTTGATTGGAAATTCAAAGAGCTAGTCCCCTTTTTAATAGTCGAAAGTGATTGGAGGGAAACAAGCCCCCCCCCACGCCCATCATTTCCCCAAACACATCCAATCAAAATTTTGAGATAGCCATTTTGTTCAGCGTAGTTGATTTCCAAATAGAAAATATGTTTTTGAGGAGGACACTCCTCCACAGCCCTCAGGACAAGGGTTTCAAGTTATGCCCTGGGGGCACATAAGGTTTTTAAAGAAGGCATGGTCGTAGAAACTTCAAAAAAAGTTCATTCGATTGGAAATTCAGAGGGCTAGTGCCCATTTTAATAGTCGAAAGCGATTGGAGGGCAACTATCTCCCCCCCCCCCCACACCCATCATTCCTCCAGAAACAGACAATAAAAATTTTAAGATAGCTATTTTGTTCAGCGTAGTTGATTTTCAGAGAAAAAGTATATTTTTGCGGAGGACACTCCCCCATAACCCTCAAGGCAAAGATTATAAGTTATGCCCTGGGGGGCATAAAAGGTTTTTATTGAAATCTTTGTCGTAGAAACGATTTGAAATTCAACGGGCTAGTACTCTTTTTAATAGTTGAAAGTGATTTGAGGGCAACTAACCCCCCTCTCACGCCCACCTTTCCCCAAAACACATACAATCAAAATTTTTTGATAGCCATTTTATTCAACGTAGTTGAAAGTTTTGGAAATTAGGTCTTTAAGGATGACAACCCCTCCCCCCACAGCCGTCAGGGCAAGGATTGTAATTTATACCCAAGAAAATTTGTTTTTGAGGAGGACACTCCCCCACAACCCTCATGGCAAGGGTTTTAAGTTATGCCCTGGGGGCATATAAGGTTTTTATACAAGGCGTTGTCGTAGAAACTTCAAAACAGGCTGATTCGATTGAAAATTCAAATGTCTAGTACCCTTTTTAATAGTCAAAAGTGATTTGAGTGCAACTAGCCCCCCCCCTTCCTCACGCCCTTCATTCCCCCAAACACATCCAATCAAAATTTTGAGATAGCCATTTTGTTCAGCTTAGTTGATTTCCAGATAGAAAATATGTTTTTGAGAAGGTCACTCCCCCACATCCCTCAGGGCAAGGATAATAAGTTATGCCCTGGGGGTATATAAGGTATATATTGAAATCTTTGTCGTATAAAATTGCAAAAAGGGCTCATTTGATTTGAAATTCAAAGGACTAGTACCATTTTTAACAGTCAAAAGTGATTTGAGGGCAAACTAACCCCCCTCTCTCGCCCACCTTTTCCCAAAACACATCCAATCAAAATTTTTAGATAGCCATTTTATTCGACGTAGTTAAAAGTTTTGGAAGTTATGTCTTTAAGGATGACAACCCCTCCCCCCACAACCCTCAGGGCAGGGGTTGCAAGTTATGCCCTGGGGGCACATAAAGTTTTTATTGAAATCGTTGTCGTAGAAACTTCAAAAGGGATCATTCAAATAGAAATTGAAAGGGCTAGTGACTTTTTTAATATTTGAAAGCGATTGAATAGCGACTGACACCCCTCTCACGCCCATCATTTTAACAAACAAATCCACTCAAGAGTGTGACATATCCATTTGTTCAACGGAGTTAAGAGGTCTGGACCTTAGTTCTTTTAGGATGATCAACCCCCTCACAGCCCTCGGTGCAAGGTTTATTAGTTATGCCCCGGGGCATATAAAGTTTTTTTGAAAGCGCTGTCGTAAAAAAATCAAAAGAGCTCTTTCAATTGGAAATTGAAAGGACGATTAGTAAAGAACGATGCGGCCAAAATGTGTTTTTTTCTCCATACCCAGGCACTTCGTATCCAAGGAGTTGTCGTAGAAACTTCGAAAAGGGCTCGTTCAATTGGAAATTGGAGTGGCTAGTGCCCTTTTTAATAGTCGAAAGTGATTGGAGGGCAACTAGCCCCCCCCACGCCCATCATTCCCCCAAACACATCCAATCATAATTTTGAGATAGCCATTTTGTTCAGCGTAGTTGATTTCCAGATAGGAAATATCTTTTTGAGAAGGACATTCCCCCTCGTAGAAACTTCAAAACAGGCTGATTCGATTGGAAATTCAAAGGGCTAGTGTCCTTTTTACTAGTCGAAAGTGATTGGAGGGCAACTAACCCCCCCTCTCACGCCCACCTTTTCCCCAAATACATCCAATTAAAATTTTTAGATAGCTATTTTATTTAACGTAGTTGAAAGTTTTGGAAATTAGGTCTTTAAGGATGACAACCCCTCCCCACACAGCCCTCAGGGCAAGGAATGTAAGTTATGTCCTAGGGGTATATAAAGTTTTTTTTTTAAAGCGTTGTCGTAGAAACTTCAAAAGGGCTCATTTAATTGGAAATTGAAAGGGCTAGTGCCTTTTTAAATAGTCGAAAGTGATTGGATAGCGAATAACGCCATTCTCCCGCCCACCATTTTCCCAAACACATCGAATTAAAATTTTGAGATATCCATTTTGTTCAAGGTAGTTGAAAGTTCTGGAAATTAAGTCTTTTAGAATGATAACCCCCCTCAGATCCCTCAGTGCAAGGTTCGTTAGTTATGCCCCGGGGCATATAAAGTTTTTTTGAAAGCGCTGTCGTAAAAACTTCAAAAGGGCTCATTCAATTGGAAATTGAAAGGACGATTAGTAAAGAACGAAGTGGTCACAATGTGTTTTGGTTGTTTCTCTATACCCAGGCACTTTGTATCGAAGGAGTTGTCGTAGAAACTTCGAAAAGGGCTCATTCAATTGGAAATTCGAGTGGCTAGTGCCCTTTTTAATAGTCGAAAGTGATTGGAGAGCAAAAAGCCCCCCCCCACGCCCATCATTCCCCCAAACACATCCAATAAAATTTTTGAAATAGCCATTTTGTTCAGCGTAGTATATTTCCAGATAGAAAATATGTTTTGAGAAGGACACTCCTCCACAACCCTCAGGGAAGGGGGTTTTGAGTTATGCCCTGGGGGCATAAAACAGGCTCATTCGATTGGAAAATCAAAGGGCTAGTGCCCTTTTTAATAGTCGAAAGTGATTGGAAGGCAACTAGCCCCCCCCCACGCCCATCATTCCCCCAAACACATCCAAACAAAATTTTGAGATAGCCATTTCGTTCAGCGTAGTTGATTTCCAGATATAAAATATGTTTTTGAGGAGGACACTCCCCCACAACCCTCAGGGCAAGGGTTTTAAGTTATGCCCTGGGGAAATATAAGGTTTTTTATAGAATACGTTGTCTTAGAAACTTCAAAACAGGCTCATTCGATTGGAAATTCAAAGGTCTAGTGCCCTTTTTGATATTCGAAAGTGATTGCAGGGCAACTAGCCCCCTCCCCCACGCCCATCATTTCCCCAAACACACCCAATCAAAATTTTGAGATAGCCATTTTGTTCAGCGTAGTTGATATCTAAATAGAAAATAAGTTTTTGAGGAGGACACTCCTCCACAGCCCTCAGGGCAAGGGTTTCAAGTTATGCCCTGGGTGCATATAAGGTTTTTAAAGAAGGCGTTGTCGTAGAAACTTTAAAAAAAGCTCATTCGATTGGAAATTCAAAGGACTAGTGCTCTTTCCAACAGTCGAAAGCGATTGGAGGGCAAATAGCCCCCCTCCCCACACACACCCACCATTCCCCCAAAAACATCCAATAAAAATTTTGAGATAGCCATTTTGGTCAGCGTAGTTGATTTCCAGATAGAAAACATATTTTTGAGGAGGACACTCCCCCAGAACCCTCAGGGCAAGGATTATAAGTTATGCCCTGGGGACATATAAGGTTTTTATTGAAATCTTTGTCGTAGAAACTTGAAAAAGGGCTCATTCGATTTGAAATTCAAAGGGCTAGTACCCTTTTTAATATTCGAAAGTGATTTGAGGGCAACTAACCCCCTTCTCACGCCCACCTTCTTCCCAAGCACATCCAATAAAAATTTTTAGATGCCATTTGATTCAACATAGTTGAAAGTTTTGGAAATTAGATCTTTAAGGATGACTACTCTTCTCCCCCCAGCCCTCAGGGCAAGGGTTGTAAGTTATGCCCTAGGGGCATATAAAGTTTTTATTGAAAGGGTTGTCATAGAAACTTCAAAAGGGCTCATTTAATTGAAAATTGAAAGGGCTAGTGCCTGTTTTAATAGTTGAAAGTGATTGGATAGCCACTAACGCCCCTCTCACGCCCACTATTTTCCCAAACACATCGAATTAAAATTTTGAGATATCCATTTTGTTCAACGTAGTTTAAAGTTCTAGACATTAGGTCCTTTAGAATGATAACCCCCCTCAGAGCCCTCAGTGCAAGGGTTGTAAGTTATACCCCGGGGCATATAAAGTTTTTTTGAAAGCGCTATCGTAAAAACTTCAAAAGGGCTCATTCAATTGGAAATTGAAAGGACGATTAGTAAAGAACGATGTGGCCACAATGTGTATTTTTGTTTTTTCTCCATACCCAGGCACTTCGTATCGAAGGAGTTGTCGTAGAAACTTCGAAAAGGGCTCATTCAATTGGAAATTGGAGTGGTCAGTGCCCTTTTTAATAGTCGAAAGTGATTGGAGGGCAACTAGCCCCCCCCCACGCCCATCATTCCCCCAACCACATCCGATCAAATTTTGAGATAGCCATTTTGTTCAGCGTAGCTGATTTCCAGAAAGAAAATATGTTTTTGAGGAGGACACTCCCCCACAACCCTCAGGGCAAGGGTTTTTAAGTTATGCCCTGGGGGCATATAAGGTTTTTACAGAAGGCGTTGTCGTGGAAACTTCAAAACAGGCTCATTCAATTTGAAATTCAAAGGGCTAGTGCTCTTTTTATAGTCGAAAGTGATTGGAAGGCAACTAGCCCCCCCACGCCCATCATTCCCCCAACCACATGCAATCAAAATATTGAGATAGCCATTTTGTTCAGCGTAGGTGATTTCCAGATAGAAAATATATTTTTAAGAAGGACACTCCAAACCCCTCAGGGCAAGGGTTTTTAAGTTATGCCCTGGGGGCATATAAGGTTTTATAGAAGGCGTTGTCGCAGAAACTTTAAAACAGGCTCATTCGAATGGAAATTCAAAGGGCTAGTGCCCTTTTTAATAGTCAAAAGTGATTAGAGGGCAGCTAGCCCCCCTCCCCCATGCCCATCACTCCCCAAACACATCCAATCAAAATTTTGAGATAGCCATTTTGTTCCGCGTAGTTGATTTCCAGATAGAAAATATTTTTTTGAGGAGGACACTCCCCCACACCCCTCTGGGCAAGGGTTGTAAGTTATGCCCTGGGGGCATATAAGGTTTTTATATAAGGCGTTGTCGTAGAAACTTCAAAACAGGCTCATTCGATTGGAAATTCAAAAGGCTAGTGCATTTTTTAATAGTCAAAAGTGATTGGAGGGCACCTAGCCCCCCCCCCCTCCCACGATCATCATTCCCCCAAACACATCCAATCAAAATTTTGAGATAGCAATTTTGTTCAGTGTAGGCTAGTTAATTTCCAGATAGAAAATGTGTTTTTGAGGGGGACACTCCCCCACAACCCTCAGGGCAAGGGCTTTAAGTTATGTCCTGGGGGCATATAAGGTTTCTATAGAAGGTGTTGTCGTAGAAACATCAAAAGGGGCTCATTTGATTGGAAATTCAAAGAGCTAATGCCCTTTTTAATAGTCGAAAGTGGTTGGAGGGCAACTAGCCCCCCCCCCCGTACCCATTATTTCCCCAAACACATCCAATCAAAATTTGGATATACGCATTTTGTTCAGCGTAGTTGATTTCCAGATAGAAAATTTATTTTTGAGGAGGACACTCCCCCACAACGCTCAGGGCAAGGGTTTTAAGTTATACCCTGGGGCATATAAGGTTTTTATAGAAGGCGTTGTCTTAGAAGGCGTTATCTTTCAAAAAAGGCACATTCGATTGGAAATTAAAAGGCCTAGTGCCCTTTTTAATAGTCGAAAGTGATTGGAGGGCAACTAGCACCCAACCCACGACCATCACTCTCCCAGACACTTCCAATAAAAATTTTGAGACAGCCATTTTTTTCAGGGTAGTTGCTTTTCAGATAGAAAATATGTTTTTGAGGAGGATACTCCCCCACAACCCTCAGGGCAAGGGTTTTAAGTTATGCCCTGGGGGCATATAAGGTTTTTATAGAAGGTGTTGTCGTAGAAACTTCAAAAAAGCTCATTCGATTGGATATTCAAAGGGCTAGTGTCCTTTGTAATAGTCGAAAGTGATTGAAGGGCATCTAGCCCCCCCCCCCACCCATAATTCCCCCAAACACATCCAATAAAAATTTTTAGATAGCCAATTTGTTCAGCGTAGTTGATTTCCTGATAAAAAATATGTTTTTGGGGAGGACACTCCCCGACAACCCTCAGAGCAAGGGTTATAAGTTATATCCTGGGGGTATATAAGGTTTTTATTGAAATCTTTGTCGTAGAAATTTGAAAAAGGGCTCATTCGATTTGAAATTCAAAGGACTAGTACCCTTTTTAATAGTCGAAAGTGATCAATGATATTTTCTGTTGCTGTTGTTGTTTAGACCAGGGCACTTCGTATCAAAGGAGTTGTCGTGGGAACATTGAAAAGGGCTCATTCGATTGAAAACACAAAGGGATGATGCCCTTTTTAATAGTTGTAAGTGATTGGAGGGCAGCTAATCCCCCTTCACTCCGACTCTCCCACACCCACCCTCCCATTTGCCCATTATGTTTAAAAACTAAATGTTGCCTTAAGATTAAATCAAAATGGACTCTGATATTGCTAATTCCAAATAAGGCATCTCAGCAGTATCCAAGAAGGACTGAGGGTATTATGTTCAAATTTTTGGGGCTACTTCTGCTCTTAAAATTTAACCAAATCAAAATAGCGTAAGTGTATCCATGCTATCAAAGAAAGTAAACAGATTTTTTTTGCGATTGGTATCAAGTTTTCTATTTCAGGTCAACTAGAGGAGGTATGAATTTAAATTAAACAGTACTATTTGTGTCCAGATTTTTAAAAGGGTGTATGCTGTTATAAATTGCTGAACATTTTTCTCCAGCATACGAATAGAAGGCCACACTATAAAGTCTTAAAAAACGCAAAGATTTAAAGTGTTATTTTCTTTTATTCTGAAAAGACTATGTCAATATAAAACGAACAGAAATTAATTAAAGAAACTTTCCACAAAATAAGTGTTTCAAGGAAAAGTAAAGAACTCCATTAAATAAAAAATGAACAAAAATAAAATCAAATAATCTATCAAGCGTGAAACTACAACAAATCAGCATCGATAAATAAATGAAACCCAAAACGAACATAAATTACAATAAATAACCCAGTAAAACTCAAAACGAGTAGAAATTAACATAAGTTGGGCGCAAAACCCCTATGCTTCCCAAGGCCAGAACCAAATTTGCACTTTACTGAAAAAATACAAATGAATCTGCATTGTCAGTTTAATATACATATACTGATATTTAGTAATGAAACTGTTAATATTATTTGATTTATTAAAGTTATAAAAGTAAAAACACTTATATTTTTTTCAGTAAAGTGCAGATTTTGTTCTGGCCTTGGGAAGGCATAAGGGTTTTGCGCCCAACTTATGTTAATTTTTGCTCCTTTTGAGTTTGACTCGGTTATTTATTGTAATTTCTGCTCGTTTTGGGTTTCATTTATTTATCGAAGCTGATTTGTGGTAATTTCACGCTTGGTAGATTATTTGATTTTATTTTTGCTAATTTTTTGTTTAATGGAGTTCTTTACTTTTCTTTGAAAAACTTATTTTGTGGAAAAAGTTTTTCAATTAATAAACGATAAAAGGCCGACACTGTGTCAACATTTTACAAACCAAACTCCCACTCGGCCGAAAGATCTTCAAATACAACGACAAAATTTCTTGTCGTCTCGACAAGAAAGAATTTCTTGTCGTTTCTTGTCGTCACCGACATGCTTAGCCGCATTTGAGTTAGCATCTCTTTCGACAAGACAAGCAATTGCATTGTTTTATTTGATTCTCTGTCGACAGGGCAGGCATTCTATATGTAAAATGACAGCTAATACCTACTTCAACAGTAAAATTCTTGTAAAATACCAATTCTCTTACCAAGAATTATATTGTTTCACCATTTAATTTGCTTAAATTTCATTAGTAAGTATGTGATTATTCTAAATTTTTAGCTCTATACAATGCTAACTATTGTAAACACACTAGTAGTCAATAATGGAGCCTAACCACGGACGCACATTTTTAGCTAGAGCCCAATCTTGAAAAATACTACCTAATACTGGACATAGGATCTTAAACTTTTAGGAAGGTATCTAAATCACAGCCATATTCAGTCCCGGTATATACCAATCTATGACAATTGTCTGAAGCAGAATAGTTGTACTTATAATAAGCCAGGCTATAAGGATTACTTCTATTTAAGTTGAAATTAAAAAAAAACTTTGCAAAATTGTGGTTCGCCAATCCAAACTAGCCAAATATCAACCATCAGCAAAATTCAGCTTCCTAAAACAATCTACATCGTCTTGAAAATTTGGAACTTGTCCTTTATGCATATGAGAGATACATTTTTAATCAGAACATTTTCTTAGACTAGGCACTAGGATCAACCTAGCTGTAAAAAAAAACTGACAGTTGGTTAATTCAGTGCTAAAGAGTGCTAAAGTATTACATTCGAAACTACGGCCATCAATTAGCCTACGCTTGATATGATACGCCGAGATGTCATAAAAAAAAACTCAAACAGTAATGCTCGTGCCACATTATAGTCACACTTGTCGATAAAATAAAAATTACGCACGACTACAGCGCCAATTATGTTTGCCGTTAGTAATTTCTCGAGTTGAACATTGTTCAACTTTCAAGCATAAATTTCTTGACTGACCAATCAGAGTCAACGTTTAAGGCATCGTTTTTAAAACTAGAAAAGATGGAAACTTATAAAAGGGATTTTTCTATCTGGGAGAGGAATCTGACAAAAGTTAAGAAGACTTGGCACTAGCAGAGAATAGTTGGACACAAATTACTGTTAGAGCAAACTCTTTAAACTAATTTCTTGCAATTTAATTTTTTTGCTTTTTAAATACAAATGTGACGCTAAAATCAAGAAAATTGCCATGCCCTTCATGATATTTGGCTTTCTTTATCGATAGATGTGACTATGATGCGGCATGGGCATAATGCTAAAAAGCAAGATGTTGACTTTATATCAACTTTGTAATACTAACTCAAATACGACTCTGAAGATGATTATTCGTATCAAGCTATGTTTTAGAAGCAAACAACTGCCAGTAGTTAATATTCAAAGGAAAATGAAGCCGGCTAGATGAGTGGATAGCATGCTGGTCATAGAATTTTAAGTCCTTTGGAACGGGAATTCAAGTCCTGGTGTCGCCAAACTTTTGATTCGGGTGTTTTTCAGTGGCGTCACTCTACAAGTGTATCCATCATGGATCTGGGCGGCTTGGGGTTAAAAAATAAATTCTTACTTACCATCGGAGTTTGAGATGCCAGGTTAGGTGGAAAAGCGCCTTTAAATCCTTATTTAAACCTCTCCCAGTCAAAGATGGCTGTAAGCCAAGGATTAAGGGGAAGGCTGCATTGTGTGATTGGGGATGCCATATTATGGTGCGTTCTTTCTGAGGGAGGGAGGGGGCTGTAGTCACTGATAAAAATAATTTTTAGTTGTTAACCATTACGTTTTTGGCATTAAAAAATAATGCATTCACTTAAAAAACATATCACAAATCAAACAATTTTTTAAGCTTGCACCAGTTTTTATAACAATTACTTAATTCAGTTCTCTGTAAATTAATTAATGGGTGTACATTATCAAAAAATACTTCTTCAAGTGTATCAGATCTTTAAATTTCCAAAAGTTTTCTGCTTTGGAGCCTAAGCCATTTTTCGTTCATTCTTATAGGAATTATTGTTTTTTCTTCATGAGCGAGTAAACGTTCCCGTCAGAGATTTTATTTATTCCAATATGATCCATGCATAGATTTTACATACTTTATACATTAACACATTAACGCATATGGGCATACCAACACGAACATCACACTGCTCACTCCTGTTCACTGAGGGAAAGTGAAGTACCATACCAATTTCAAATCATCTTCTTTTATAGCTATATGTTACATAACAAGCCTCAAACAATAAACTCAAGTCTCTTAGATTTCAATTAATAATGTTGTCAATTTAATATTAATGTCCATATGAACGTGAAGCACAGTCTCTAAAACCGATCTTCCGTCATCCTAGAACAAAGCAATGTCCTCAATCAGCTCAGGGACGAGATTGATCGCTCATCCAAAGCAAAATTAAATTATCGTTAATAATGATTAATTTTTATTGTACTTTTCGTTTCAAAGCAATTGATAACAAACAACTTTATGCAATCTGTATTGCTGTAAGTGCGGAACAGACAACATTTATAACTCCTTTAATATATAACAAGAATTTTTGGGCTAACTTTGTTGTTATCTGCCATTCTAGGTTGAAGGTAGTAACATGTAATTAATAACTATTAATGACAATTGTGTTCTGGAACGCACCCATTGTTAGGTTATCTTCATATTTCTTCTAGTTTTATTATTCGGGGATAGTAATGTATGAGGCTTTTGTCTTCGTTCAAACAAAAACTGTTAGCAAAGTTTGCTACAGAATTTTTTTCATTGGCAGCGCAATCGCGCTGCCTAAGTAAAGAACGATGTTGGCACAATGTATTATTTTTTTTCTTTTTCTTTTTTCAATACCAGGGCACTTCGTATCGAAAGAGTTATCGTTGAGACTTGGGAAAGGGCTCATCTGATTGGAAATTGGAACGGCTAGTGCCCTTTTAATAGTCGAAAAAGATTGGAGGGCAAGTAACCCCCCTCCCATGCCCACCATTTCCCTAAACACATCCAATCAGAACTTTGGAGATAGCCATTTTGTGCAACGTAGTTGATTTCCAAATATAAATTATGTTTTTGAGGAGGACACCCCCCCCCCCCCCCACAGCCCTCACGGCAAGGGTTTTCAGTTATGGCCTGGGGGCGTATAAGAAAGAATTTGGCAAAATGTATTATTTTTTATTTTTTTGCTTTAGACCAGGGCACTTTGTATCGAAGAAGTTGTCGTAGAAATTTCGAAAAGGGCTCATTCAATTGGAAATTGGAGTGGCGTGTGCCCTTTTTAATAGTCGAAAGTGATCGGAAGGCAACTAACACTCCTTCCACGCCCACCATTTCCCGAAACACATCCAATGAGGAGGACACTCCCCCAAAGCCCTCAGGGCAAGGGTTGTAAGTTTTGCCCTGGGGGTATATAAGGTTTTTATAGAAAGCTTTGTCGTAGAAACTTCAAAAAGGGCTTATTTTATTGGAAATTGGAATGGCTAGTGCCCTTTTTAATAGGTGAAAGTAATTGGAGGTCAACTAATCCCCCTCTTAAGCCCACCATTCCCCCAAACGCATCCAATCACAATTTTGGGATAGCCATTTTGTTCAACGTAATTGAAAGCTCTGGAAATTAGGTCTTTGAGGAAGACAACCCCCCCCCCCATAATCCTCAGGGCAAGGCTTGTAAGTTATATCCTAGAGGCAAATAAGGTGTTTATAGAAAGCGTTGTCGCAGAAACTTCAAAAAGGGCTCATTCGATTAGAAATTGAAATGGCTAGTGCCCTTTTTAATAGTCGAAAGTGATTGGAAGGCAACTAAAACCCCTCCGCCCACCGTTTCCCCGAACATATCAAATAAAAATTTGAGATAGTCATTTTGTTCAGCGTAGTTGAAAGTTCTGGAAATTATACCCTTGAGCAGGACACTCCCCCCACAGTCCTCAGGGCAAGGGTTATAAGTTATGCCTTGGGGGCATATAAGGTTTTCATTGAAAGCTTTGTCGTAGAAATTTGAGAAGGGGCTCATTTGGTTGGAAATCCAAAGGGCTAGTGCCATTTTTGATAGTCGAAAGTGATTGGAGGGCAACTAATCCCCTCTCACGCCCACCATTTATCTAAACACATCCAATCAAATTTTGAGATAGCCATTTTGTTCAACATAGTTGAAAATTCTGGAAATAAGGTCTTTGAGGATGACAACCCCTCCCCTGCTGAGCCCTCAGGGCACGGGTTACAAGTTATGCCCTGGGGGCATATAAGGGTTTTATTGAAAGCTTTGTTATAGAAACTTGACAAAGGGTGCATTCGATAGGAAATTCAAAGGGCTAGTGCCCTTTTTAATAGTCAAAAGTGAATGGAGTACAACTAACCACCCTCTCACGCCCACCTTTTCCCCAAACACATAATCAACAAAACATATAATCAAAATTTTTAGATAACCGTTTTGTTGAACGTAGCTGAAAGTTTTGAAAATTAAGCCTTTAAGGATGACAACCCCCCACAGCCCTCAGGGCAATGGTTGCAATTTATGCCCTGGGAGAGTATAACGTTTTTATAGAAAGCGTTGTCGTAGAAACTTCAAAAAGGGCTTATTCGGTTGGAAATTGAAATGGCTAGTGCTTTAAGTTTAAGTTAGGGCATGGGTTTTATGTTATGCCCTGGGGGCTTATGAGGTTTTTAATAGAAAGAGTTGTCGTAGAAATTTTAAAAAGGGCTCATTCAAGTTGAAACTGAAACGGGTAAAGCCTTTTTGATAGACGAAAGTGATTGAAGAGCAACTAACCCCCCTCTCACGCACCATTTTCCCAAACATATCCAATAAAAATTTTTAGATACTCATTTTGTTCAACGTAGTTGAAAGTTCTGGAAATTAGGTCTTTGAGGATGACAACCCTGCCCCCCCCCACAACCCTCAGGACAAAGGTTTTAAGTTATGCCCTGGGGGCATATAAGGCTTTTAAAGAAATTTTTGCTGTATAAACTTCAAAAGGGCTCATTTGATTGGAAATTGAAAGGGCTAGTGTCCTTTTTAAATGTCGAAAGTAATTGAAGGGCAACTAACCCCCCTCTTAAAACCACCATTTCCCCAAACACTTCCAATCAAAATTTGAGATAGCTGTTTTGTTTAACGTAGTTGAAAGTTCCGGAAATTAGGTCTTTGAGGATGACAACCCCCTCACATCCCTCAGGGCAAGGGTTGTAAGTTATACCTTTGGGGCATATAAAGTATTTATAGAAAATGTTATCGTAGAAACTCAAAAAGGGCTCATTCGATTGGAAATTGAAAGGGCTAGCGCCCTTTTTAATTGTCGAAAGTGATTGCAAGGCTTGACATTTTTATAGGAAAGATCGATCTGGGTACAATGTAATATTTTTTTTTATTTTTTTTTTTGTTTAGACCAGGGCACTTCGTATCGAAGGATTTGTCGTAGGAACTTCAAAAAGGGGTCATTCGATTGAAAATAGAAAGGACTAATGCACTTTTTAATAGTCGAAAGTGATTGGAGGGCAACCTGACCCCTCCCACGCCCACCTTCCCATTTGCCCATTATGATTAAAAACTGAATGTTGCCTTAAGATTAAATCAAAATGCACTGTTTTAGTGGTAATTTCCAATAAGGCCTATCAGCAGTATCCCAAGAACGACTGAGGGTATTATGTTGAAACTTTCGGAGCTGCTTTTTCTCTCAAAATTGAACAAAATCGAAATAGCGTAAGTGTATCCAAGCTATCAAAGAGAGTATACAGATTTTTTTTGCGAATGGTATCAAGCTTTTTATTTCAAGTCAACTAGAGGAGGTACGAAACTAAATTAAACAATACTATTTGTGTCCGGATTTTTAAAAGGGTGTGTGTTGTTAAATATTGCTGAAAATTTTCTTACAGCATACAAAGAGCAGGCCAAACTATAAAGTCTTAAATAAAGAAAAGATTTAAAGTATTATTTTCTTTTTCCCTGAAAAGACTAAACCCATAGGGGCTCAAAACCTGTATGCCTTCCCAAGGCCAGAACATCATTTGCACTTTACTGAAAAAATACAAATGAATGCGAATTGTCAGTTTAATATATATATATATATATATATATATATATATATATATATATATATATATATATATATATATATATATATATATATATATATACTGATATTTAGTAATAAAAATGTTAATATTATTTGATTTGACTCGGTTATGTATTGTAATTTCTGTTCGTTTTGGGTTTCATTTATTTATCGATGTTGATTTGTGGTAGTTTCACGCTTGGTAGATTATATGATTTTGTTTTCATTTTTGGTTTAATGGATTTCCTTACTTTTCTTTGAAAAACTTATTTTTTGGGAAAAGATTTTTTAAATTAATCACAACTAAAATCATTTTTGGAGGATTTCAAGCTCAGTATTCATAAATTAGATAGCGCTGTAAAGCAGGATGACTAGGGTATCCCCTTATAAGACTGATTGAGAGTTCAGGACCGCGAATATTTTTTTATACTTACTATAATATAAGCATATATTTTTGCACTACCTTGTAGTTCTCTTGGCCGAACAGACAATCCCTGAAATTTTATTCAACTGTTTTCAAGCTTATTTCCAACCTTGCAGTTTTAAAGTTCCTCACCAAATTATTACGTTTCCATGAATTTTTAGCAAACAATTTTTTTAACTGACAATGAAAATACGGATACACTACCAGCCGCAGTTTTGAGTTTCAGTCTAAACTACATACTTGACAACTATGCTCGAAAAGAAGATTATCGATCTGGATTGGTGATTTTGCACAATTGTGGGTGAGATTTATAAATTTGTCGCTCTACAAGTTACATTATGAAAATCCAGTTTTGCAAGCTTCTTGTCCCCCTGACAATCATTATTCATGTTTGAACATTCTGGTCTGTCAGTGAAGAAAACCTCAATTCTTTTTCTGCCGCCATAACAAAAAACTGGTAGCTAACATTTGGAGGACTTAAAAAAGCCTGTAATTTGCATGAAATTCTGGACCATGGAGTTGCATGGAGATTATAGTCTCCAGTCTAAGAAATTTGTGGTATATTTAGAATACCACCAGTTGTTTATATGGGAAGAGCAAGAGTCAGAGCTTATTGAGTATACTCGAAACACAATAAGCAAATAATAATTGAGGTAGGTTTGCAATAATCACATTTAAGGGCTAGGCACACGTAGCTGATTTGGGGAACCGATTTCAGCAAGGGTGCATTCCACGTCGATTCATTATAATCAATGATGCTAAGTGGCAGGACTTAGTGACGTTATTCGGTGATTAATCATCATTAATTACGAGTAATTTATGATTAATTTACGATAATCATTGAATACGATTAATTATATGGCTAAAGCTCCAAAGCCCTAGTACATTCCTTGTCTAGAACAAAATTAATAATGATTGATCACCGAAAAACGTCACTAAGCCCCACCTCTTAGCATCATTAATTATAATCACTCGACGTGGAATACACCCTTGCTGAAATCGGTTCCTGAAATCAGCTACATGTGCCTAGTCCTTTAGGCACAACCTATCATTGCGATTCTTCACCGAACGTAGCCTAAACCAAATAAATTGGCAACTTTCATTCAAAATTTTAAAGTTATAATATGCTATTGACTGCATTAGGCCTAGGTCTAGCATTGGCTATTTTTCTACTTGTTTCTCATCAATAGTATGTCCAGAATGCGAAACAGGGTAAATTCTAGTTTAGGGATATCCACTCTTTGACTATTGGAAGTAGGCTATTTTGCAGTAGCCTAGGCATCAAGGCATGGCCAATTGTAGAAAAAACCAAGACAGATAGTCTGAGTATTGAGAGGCAAACCTGGGTTTAAGCCGTTTTTAGGATTGTAGTTTTTTCTGGGACAAATTTTTTTTTCAGGGTTAGGCTAGCCTACCTACATACCTATGACAATATAGAAAAAATTTTTTTATATCTGAGCAATAGAAAACTGGGTAAAATTCTACTTTAGCTACTTTTGGCTATCTTGGGAAGGGGTTAGTCTAGGTTAGGAAAATGAGACTTTCAGGGATGGGTCTACAGGCTAAAGTATGTCCCAGGAAGGTATTTTGAAGTACCTACCTCCACTCCTACTCCCTCTAGAGGGTCATGAAATTTGCCTACATGACAGGTCTACCCATTGAAATTTTGACAAAACAACATTTTACCTTAATTTTCAGTTATCAGTTTCTTTTTCTCTGGCTTTAGCTCTGAAAATGAAATTTCAGTTATTTGAGCAGAATTTTAAGACATAAAAATAGTTTATTTCCAAAATTTAGGAAATGTATTTGCATATCTTTAAAACCTTATAAATTGGTATTGAGCAAAGTTGTGAAGCTGAAAACAATTTTGTTGTACTTCATTTAAGCAGAAGATCTATTTTGCAAGGTTTCACTTTTATAACACACAGATTTTTGAAGGTCATCAAAGGTCAGGACCCCCTAAAGAGAGAAGGGGTGGAGGTGGGTACTTCAAAATATCTTCCCAGGACATGCTTTAGCCTGTAGACCCATCCCTGATAGTTTCATTTTCTTAACCTAACCCCTTTCCAAGATAGTCAAAAGTAGCTAAAGTAGAATTTTACCAAAAATTGTCATTTACTCTTATATAGAATGTAGTATAAAGTCAAACAGAAGACAATATCTTGCTTTCTCCTATTATGTAGAATGATAAAAAGTCATAGGCCTACAGGTGACCTTATGCCTCATTCTTTTATAGAGCAAACATAAACAAAGTCATACAAATGACTTTTTATACCTTGTATGTTTGTAATTATATATTTCTATTTCTAGAGAAATGATGGAGAATGATATAAAGTCTTCTGTATGACTTTTTAAACATCAAATCATTGTTAAGAAGTAGCCTACAAATAAAGTTATACAACAGGCATTTTGGTTTTTTCATTTAATATATGATCCACTAAAATCTCATACAGAAGAAATTATACTACCCCACTGATACATAGAGAAAACAACAAAAAGTCATTTGTAAGAATTTATTCATGTTTGCTCTATAGGCCTAGTATGAGGTATAAAAAGCCATCTGTATGACTTTATTTATGTTTGCTCTATAATAGCAGGATGCATAAAAAGTCATCTGTATGACTTTATTCATAATGCTTTATAGTAGAATGATATATTAAAAAGTCATTTGTATGATTTTATTTAGGCTGCTCTATATATGAAATCCTGTAGGCCTAGGCTACAAAAAGCCATCTGTATGACTTTTTGTTGTTTTCTTTATATACTAGCAGGAGGTATAAAAAGTCATCTGTATGACTTTATTGAAGTTTGCTCTATAAAAGAAAGGCATAAAAAGTCATATATAGGACTTCATTCATGTTTGCTCTATAATAGTATGAGGTATTAAAAGCCATCTATATGACTTTATTTATGTTTGCTCTATAATAGCAGGATACATAAAAAGTCATCTGTATGACTTTTATTTATGTTTCATAATGCTTTATAGTAGAATCATATATTAAAAAGTCATCTGTATGACTTTATTTATGTTTGCTCTATAATAGCAGGAGACATAAAAAGTCATCTGTATGACTTTATTCATTATGCTTTATAGTAGAATGATATATTAAAAAGTCATCTGTATGACTTTATTTAGGCTGTTCTATATATGAAATCATGTAGGCCTAGGCTATATAAAAAGCCATCTGTATGACTTTTTGTTTTTTTCTCTATGTATGAGTAGGGTAGGCTGATATAATTTTTTCTGTATGACATTTTAGTGGATCATATATGAAATAAGAAAACCAAAAAGTCTTCTGTATAACTTTATTCATACTTCTCTATAATAATTTGATGTTTAAAAAGTCATAGAGAAGACTTTATATCATTCTCCATGTTTAAAGGAAACATAGTATTGTCTTTTGTTTAACTTTATAGTACTTTCTATATAAAGGTAAATGACAATATTTGTTGCTTAGAGTATAAAGAACCAATGACTTTAATAGTCAAACATTGCTCACCCTTTTTTCCAGCTAATTGGCAAAATTAAGAATTGCTGGGGATAAATTATTAGTCTACTAGTCTAGTTGGAAAATTAATTGTTTTCTGGAGCATTGTTTGTTTCTAGCTAGTTGGCAAAATTAAGGGGTAAGGTTTATATTAACAGACTATTTAGGTAGCTAAGAAATAAACTTACCTCTATAGTCAGAATTGCATCCTGAGTCCAAATTTAACATGTAGTTGCATTGGAAATGAACTTTATTCCCACCCCTATATGTATCAATTCAGGTTAGGCTATATTCCAATTCAGGGTTGGCTATATTCCAATTCAGGGTATATATTTGCACATTAGGGAGGGTGGTGAGGGTAAAGTTCAAACTTACTTCTATATTCAGAATTGCATCCTGAATCCAAATTTAACATTCATCTGCATCAGAAATGAGCTTTACCCCTGCCTCTCTAATGTGCAAATATGCTCTGAACTGGAATATACCCTGAATTGGTATATATAGGAGTGGGGGTAAAGTTTGTTTCCAACGCAAATGAATGTTAAATTTAGATTCAGGATGCAGTTCTGACTATAGAGGTAAGTTTATTTCATAGCTACATGAATAGTCTGTTAATATAAACCTTGCCCAAATTAAGTATTGCTGGGGAGAAGTTATTAGTCAACTAGTTGTTTTCTGGGGCAATGTTTATTTCCAGCTAGTTGGTGAAATTAAGTATTGCTGAGGATAAGTTATTAGTCAACTAGTTGGAAAATGAGTAGTTTTCTGGGGCAATGTTTGTTTCCAGCTAGTTTATAAAATTAAGTACGTTTGGGAGAAGTTATTAGTCAACTAGCATGAATATGCATGCATTTTACAGCCCACTGTCCCTTTGCCCCTGTTAGGGGGAAGCTACCATTTTTTAGAATTGGCAAAATTAAGAATTGCTGGGGATAAATTATTAGTCTACTAGTCTAGTTGGAAAATGAATTGTTTTCTGGAGCAATGTTTGTTTCTAGCTAGTTGGCAAAATTAAGGGGTAAGGTTTATATTAACAGACTATTCAGGTAGTTAAGAAATAAACTTATCTCTATAGTCAGAATTGCATCCTGAGTCCAAATTTAACATGTAGTTGCATTGGAAATGAACTTTATTCCCATCCCTATATATATCAATTCAGGTTAGGCTATATTCCAATTCAGGGTATATATTTGCACATTAGGGAGGAGGGTAAAGCTCAATCATACCTCTATATTCAGAATTGCATCCTGAATCCAAATTTAACATTCATTTGCATCAGAAATGAACTTTACCCCCACCTCCCTAATGTGCAAATATGCTCTGAACTGGAATATACCCTGAATTGGTATATATAGGAGTGGGGGTAAAGTTTGTTTCCAACACAAATGAATGTTAAATTTAGATTCAGGATGCAGTTCTGACTATAGAGGTAAGTTTATTTCATAGCTACATGAATAGTCTGTTAATATAAACCTTGCCCAAATTAAGTATTGCTGGGGAGAAGTTATTAGTCAACTAGTTGTTTTCTGGGGCAATGTTTATTTCCAGCTAGTTGGTGAAATTAAGTATTGCTGAGGATAAGTTATTAGTCAACTAGTTGGAAAATGAGTAGGTTTCTGGGGCAATGTTTGTTTCCAGCTAGTTTACAAAATTAAGTATGTTTGGGAGAAGTTATTAGTCAACTAGCATGAATATGCATGCATTTTACAGCCCACTGTCCCTTTGCCCCTGTTAGGGGGAAGCTACCATTTTTTAGAATTGGCAAAATTAAGAATTGCTGGGGATAAATTATTAGTCTACTAGTCTAGTTGGAAAATGAATTGTTTTCTGGAGCAATGTTTGTTTCTAGCTAGTTGGCAAAATTAAGGGGTAAGGTTTATATTAACAGACTATTCAGGTAGTTAAGAAATAAACTTATCTCTATAGTCAGAATTGCATCCTGAGTCCAAATTTAACATGTAGTTGCATTGGAAATGAACTTTATTCCCACCCCTATATATATCAATTCAGGTTAGGCTATATTCCAATTCAGGGTATATATTTGCACATTAGGGAGGGTGGTGAGGGTAAAGTTCAAACTTACTTCTATAGTCAGAATTGCATCCTGAATCCGAATTTAACATTCATCTGCATCAGAAATGAACTTTACCCCTACCTCCCTAATGTGAAAATATGTTCTGAACTGGAATATACCCTGAATTGGTATATATAGGAGTGAAGTAAAGTTTATTTCCAACACAAATGAATATTAGATTTAGATTCAGGATGCAGTTCTGACTATAGAGGTAAGTTTATTTCTTAGCTACATGAATAGTCTATTAATATAAACCTTACCCAAATTAAGTATTGCTGGGGAGAAGTTATTAGTCAACTAGTTGTTTTCTGGGGCAATGTTTATTTCCAGCTAGTTGGCAAAACTAAGGATTGATAGGGATAAGTTATTAGTCAACTAGTTGGAAAATGAGTTCGTTTTCTGGGGCAATGTTTGTATCCAGCTAGTTAGCAAAATTAGTGTTTGCTTGGGAGAAGTTATTAGTCATCTAGTTGGAATATAAATTGTTTTCTGGGGCAGTGTTTGTTTCCAGCTAGTTTGAAAAACTAAGTATTGTTGGGGATAAGTTATTAGTCAACTAGTTGGAAAATGAGTTGTTTTCTGGGGCAATGTTTGTTTCCAGCTAGTTGGCAAAATTAGTTATTGCTTGGGAGAAGTTATTAGTCAACTCGTTGGAAAATAAATTGTTTTCTGTGGTAGTGTTTGTTTCCAGCTAGTTGGCAAAACTAAGTATTGCTGGGGATAAGTTATTAGTCAACTAGTTGGAAAAAGTTTTCTGGGGCAATGTTTGTTTCCAGCTAGTTGGCAAAATTGAGTGTTGCTGGAGAGAAGTTATTATTCAACTAGTTGGAAAGTAAGACCTACTATTGAGTATGTTAATGTCATATGGGGGCTCATTATAAAACAGACTCAGCCAACATAGAAAAAGTTCAAAGACAAGCCACAAAGCTTCTTCCAGGCTTCAAAGAGATGAGTTATGAAGAGAGGTTACGGAAACTGCAACTTCCAACACTCAAGTACAGAAGGAAAAGAGGAGATCAAATCCAGATGTACAAAATGAAAACCAAGTTGGAAAAACTCAACTTTGAAAATTACTTTCAGGTCCCCCAAACCCAGACTACATGAGGTCACTTGGTAAAAGTGTTAAAACCCAATGCCCTAAATAAATCAAGAGCTAACTTCTGGAGTGTAAGAGCTGTAGATGACTAGAATAGTCTCCCAGAAAGTGTTGTGAAAGCAGACACCCTTAACACATTCAAAAATGGACTTGACCAATTCTGGAAAGAACATATGTACACACACAACTCCTAAACCTCTGACTTTATTGACTTAAAACTGTTAACACTACCATCTGTGCACACTCCTCTAAAGTTGATGTTGTGCCAGGGCTCTGCTGGCAATACACTCTGGGAAGACCCTTACACATGGTTTAAATTCCAGAATTTCAGATAGCCAAGAATCAGAGAAACGAGACTTGATCATCCAGCTGAAAGCCATGTAGAGAGTGCCATAACAGGGATCTTTCCGCAAAGGCACTGAGGATTCTGTAAGTTAAAATGAAAGTTTTGCTGGGGCAATGTTTCTTGTCAACTAGTTGGCAAATATAGATTTCTCCTATAGGGATGGACCAAATTTTCCAAGTAGATGACTAAAATGTTCTTAATTATAAGAAGATTGGTTAGTAACATTCTATATAAGCTTATATAGTTTTTTTTTTTAATATTCACAGGGTGGAGTCCCACTTTTTGCTATCTTGGAAAGGGGTTAGGTTAGGAAAATGAAACTTTCAGGGATGGGTCTACAGTCTAAAGTATATCCTGGGAAGGTATTTTGAAGTACCTACCTCAGTAAAATTCTAGTTTAGCTACCTTTTGCTATCTTGGAAAGGGGTAAGGTTATGAAAATGAAACTTTCAGTAATGAATCTAGGGCCAAAAACATACTCTAGGAAGGTATTGCCAATCTTCTATGTTAACCCTCTTCTGATTTCTAAGTCTTAGAAATTTGCCTACTTGACAGTTCTATTACCTATTGCAATTTTGACAAAACAAGATTTTACCTTAATTTCAGTTATCAGTTTCTTTTTCTCTAACTTAAGGTTTTGAAAATGCAATTCCTGTTATATGAGTAGAATTTTAAGCCATATCAATGTTTTTTTTTTCTTTCTAAATTTAGAAAATGTATTTGCACATCTTTGAAGCCATGTAAATTGGGATTGAGCAAAGTTGTGAAGCTAAAAACAGTTTTGTTGTACTTCATTTAAGCAGAAGATCTATTTTGCAAGGTTTCATTTTTATAACATAAAATTTTTTAAATACCACCAAAAGTCACTGCCCTCTAAAGGGAGAAGGAGTGGAGATAGGTACTTCAAAATACCTTCCCAGGACATACTTTAGTCTGTAGACCCATCCCTGAGAGTTTTGTTTTCCTAACCATACCTCTTTCCAAGACAGCAAAAAGTGGCTAAACTAGAATTTTACCAAATTAACTGATAACTGAAAATTGGGGTAAAATGTTGTTTTGTTGAAATTTCAATAAATATAGTCAAGTAGACAAATTTCTAAGACTTAGAAAGCAGAATAGGGTTAACGTGGAAGTGTTGCAATACCTTCCCAGAGTATGTTTTTGGCCCTGATTTATTACTGAAAGTTTTATCTTCTAACCTAACCCCTTTCCACAATGTGAAAAGTAGCTAAACTAGAATTTTACCCAAAAGTTATCTATACACCCTAACCTATTTAAATTTAATTATTTTGTTCTACAACATTAGTCTTAGATTGAAACCATCTAAGATTGACTATGTCTGTGATTAGGATGTGTTGATCTAATTTTAAAACTCTGTCCTAAAGGTTGGACATCATTTTTAAGATTCAGATCAAGCTTTAAATGTGTGGCTAAGATTAGGCTCTACTGTTGGCTATCAGTGTATTTGAAATTGTGAGTGTTGTATATGGTTAAAATATTCAAGCCAATCACATGCTTGTTAAGAAGATTTGGACACATCCAATAGTAATGTGGTGAATTGATAGAGATTTCTGCACATTCTAGGTAGTAAGATAGAGATTTTACAATGATTTAGCCACCAAAGAGTGGATTTGCTGGCCAACTAGGCTACTGGGTATCTTACCCTACCTACCTCTATTCCTTCTTCCTCTAGAGGGCACTGACCTTTGATGACCTTTAAAAATCTTTGTGTTATAAAAGTGAAATATTTCGGAATAGATTTTCTGCTTAAATGAAGTACAAGAAAACTGTTTTCAGCTTTACAAATTTGCTCAATCCCAATTTATGAGGTTTCAAAGATCTGGAAATATATTTCTTTAAATATAGAGAAAATCCATTGATATGACTTAGAATTCTACTCAAATAACAGGAATTGCATTTTCAGAACTAAAACCAGAGAAATTGAAACTGATAACTGAAAATTAAGGTAAAATTAAGGCTTTGTCAAAGTTTCAATAGGTATAGCCCTGTCAAGTAAGCAAATTTTTAAGACTTAGAAATCTAAAGAGGGTTAACTTGGAAGCTTGGCAACACCTTCTCAAAGTATGTTTTTGGTCCTGAATTCATTACTGAAAGTTTCATTTTCCTAACATAAGCCCTCTCCCAGATAGCAAAAAGTAGCTAAACTAAAATTTCAACAACAAACAATGATCAAGCCACCAGAAGATTCTTGTGTACAAAGATGGGTTCAACACATCTCTGCCAGCATGTCTGCTATGTCCACTCCTCCCATATGGTGGTTGTATTCAGAAACAACTGCTGGCCTTGAAACTTCAACCTGTGATTTATCTTTGACATTCCAGCAGCTGTAAGTATCCTTTGGCTTAATTCCAGGATATGTCAAGGCCAAGCACACAGTATTATTTTCAAGCCATTTGACAACAATAATACAAAAATGAATGTTAGTTCTATGATCAGTTGATCCTCTTTCTTGTTTCTTCAAGTCACCATCCAAGAGAAGGGGCAACCCTTTAACTGTCCTTTGTTCAATGTTCCAATAGAAGGAAAATCTTTCAGCTTCAGTATACTCATCAGCCTCAGACTTGAAAACCAGTTATCAAAACAGATCTTGCAGTTCATCTGCTCAGGCAAGGAACTCAAGAGTTGCAGAACTACGTTACATACAACTCAAAGGTCTCTATCTCATTGTCCACAAGAGTGCCCCTCCCTGGGTAGACTTTGAAGTCATGTATGAAGCCTGAGACACCATCTCATGTGAACACCTTTATGATTCAGTTAGTTTCTCTGGCAGGTGCTGTCATAAGTTGCTTCTTCCCTTGAAAGGGATCCAATAATGCTCTTTGGGAATAACTTCAAGAAGTTTTGAGCAAACATGATCCAAGACTAGCCAGATTTTATACAACTTACCAAACCCTTGCTCTCCAGGTTTCTCTTGCTCTCCAAACCCTTGCTTTATTATTTTCATTGGAATGAAGAAATTGTTTAATTCTGTCAAACTTCTGTCTACCCATCTTATCAGCAATTTGAGGTTATCTTGTAGCTGATTCCCAGTGTATTCAATAGTATGGAACTTTAATCATCCCCAATAGTAGAACAATACTCAGGAAAACCTTGGGTTCCTTGATGGTGAGACAAAAATTACATCTTTCAGTTTGATGTGCAAAGATATTGCTCTGTTCAACAATCAGCACAAGAAGCTTGTCATTGGAGAATCTCTGGAAGTACTGCAGCAGAGTTTCCAAGATATCTGGAATGGGGTGATGTGCTCCTTTCCAAGAGAGATCTCCCTTCCCTATCTCAACCTTTCTCCAGCTATATTTTTGTTGGACTTTCGATTTTTTTCTTGGCTTTCCCACTGCTAGTAGCCGCCGGTTGGTCTAGCTGACTGGGATGGGGGCTTTCCCCAGACTCCATTGGTAGCATCTTCACCAGCTTCCATGCTATCCAACTCAAGAACAAAGCAACTATTGTTTAGTGAAGGCAGCTCCTCATCATAATGATCATCAAGAAGTTCCTCCAAAACTGAGAAGTCTGGATCTTCAGTTTTGTCTTTGTTGTCAATAGACAAGTCAGACAACATTTCATCTGGAATATCAAAAATATTCTTGATGGATTCAGCTGCATAAATTTGTCAATTTTCTGCTGTTTTTCTTAGTCCCTTGTACAAGTCCACCATCTAAAAAGAAATATAATAGGTTAATCTGTGTTCATATTTTATGAACCCAACCATCCATTGTCATATTGTTGCAACAAGCATAAATTTATACTCTTAGCTATCCAATAGCAGACAGTTTTATGAAAGTTTCTGAGTCACAATGCAAAAAAAAACAAGCATCACACGAATAGTAAAAATACAAAGCAGCAAATGTCATACCTTTCCTTTTTATTTTCTGTTTTTAGCTTAAAAATTGCCTACCTTTTTACTTTTTTTCAATACCTCCAGTTTGTTGACTCACTGGCTAAACCACACATCTGAAACAGGATCTCCTAAATTATTAATGTACTGGCCTCTTCCTTTTCCATCTAAAACTGTATTTCAAAGTCAAAATTTTTTTGTCATAGATGTTGTTTTTCGTCTATAAAAAACATTGTGTTGTATTTTTACAACAAATGCCTCAATAGGGCTGAGAAACTCATTTAGTTCAGTATTGGCACCTGGGGCCTTATTATTTTTAATTCTTTTAGTACTGTCACTAATTCTTCCTTCACATCCAAAGTGTCACAAACTTTTTCATTCTTTTCCATATCTTTTCCTGTAACTCTATCATAGTTTAGCACATTCTCAAAATGTTCTACCCGTCTCTCTTTAGCTCTTTCTTTATCACTAATTGTGGTCATATTCCTATCTTTAATTGGGACAAGTCCAGGTTGAATATTCCCTCTCAATTGATTAACATACCAGCACAATATTTCACTGTTAGGCCATCTGGTTGCATCTTCCAGATCTTTGGTAATTTTATCTATGACCTCCACTTCACCCCTCTTTAGTTCATATTTTAATGATTTCTCCACTTTCCTTAAATTCCTCTAATTTTTATGTGATCTATCTCTCAAATGATTCTTTTACAAGCCCTTCCCTCTCTTGACTAAACCTATAGCATTTTCACTAGTATTCCTAGCTGTGTTTCTAACTTTCTTCTCTTAGACACCATCAGCAACTTCACAAACTATTTTCCTAAAATTGTTCCATCTCCACTATTTTAGTGTTCAACCGTTCTTTGAAAGCTTCTCTCAAATTTTCGTCTTGGAGTCTGTCAACTTGCTTTCTGGAAGGTAGTTATCCTTCCTAAATTTTCAGCTTTAAACTAATCCTACACACTACTAGAATGTGATCTTTACTTTTAACAGCACTCCTATATGTCCTTTTATCTTGTATTGATCATGCCAGTCTTTGGTGTCAGTGCATTATTGTGTTTTTTTATATTTTTTTTTCTCTTCTTATGGACTCGATTATTTAGTGAAGGGAAATTTTTTTAGGGGTGGGGGTTAATTCTTTGGGGAAAGAATTTTCTTTATTAAAATGATTTTGGTTTGCATATCTTTTTCCAACTCTTTGCACATGTAATAAAAATAAATTTGTTAGGTAATTTATATAAATTTATCAAACAGTTCGTGGTCACGAACTGTAAGTAAGGATTGACCCGGCTCAATAGTAACCGAAACTCTAAATAACGAAATTTTGATACCAATAGATACATCAAAAGAATCAGATTTTAATGCTGATTTCAAATATATTAAATTCATCAAGTGCAGTCTTACCCGTCACAGGTTGCGCGCCTGAGAAAATTTGCCTGATTTTTGAAAAAGGAGAAAATATCCCCTAAAAGTTATATAATCTTAATGAAAATCACATCATCAGATTTGGTGTATCAGAGAACCCTATTGTAGAGGTTTCAAACCCATTTCTGCAAAAATGTGGAATTTTTTATTTTTTGCCAGAAGAAAGATCATGTTTGCGTGTTTATTTGTTTTTTGTTTGTTTTTTTTCCAGGGGTGATCGTATCGACCCAGTGGTCCTAGAATATCGGGAGAGGGGTCATTCGAACGGAAATTAAAAGTTCTAGTGCCCTTTTTAAGTGACAAAAAAAATGGAGGGCAACTGGGCCCCCTCCCACGCTCATTTTTTCCCAAAGTCACCCGATCAAAATTTTGAGATAGCCATTTTGTTCAGCGTTGTCTAAAATATAATAACTGTGTCTTTTAGGATGCCTTAATCCCCCAAAGTCCCCGGGGGAGGGCTGAAAGTTATGAACTTTACCCAATGTTTACATTTGGTATTGGCTATTTGAAAGTATACAGACGTTTCTGGAGGGATTTTTTCTGGTTGTGTCGAGGGGGGAGTCTGGGGTTATGTGGGAGGATCTTTCCATGGAGGAAATTTTCATGGGTGAAGGGACATTGCTGTGAAGGGGGTGCCGGATTTCCCAGTATTATTTTAAAAAACGATCAGAAATTAAATTAAAAAACCATTTTTTCAACTTGTTTCAACATTATTTAAAAAACGATCAGAAACATTTCATTATGGTGCAGGAGTAACAATTTGTATTCATCCTCTTTTCTTTTTTTCTATGCTGCCAATAAACTCCCCAGCGCAAAAGTCCCCCCTGGGGGATATTCCTCTCCACACATTACCATTGGTTATATTTCCAAATTTGAAAGTATTTGAAGCATTCCTCCCATGGATAGTTCTCCCTCCAGAGGAAAGTTCTCCCCTAGATACCTCCCCTTGCAGAGAACTTCCTGTGGAAAATCCCTCCCCCTGAAAATTCCCTTTCACTGGGGAATCAAGTCATAAAAAAACGATAATGCACTGAATATGCAAATCAAATTTATTTCAATATGAAAAATTCTCCCCTCATGGAGTGCACCCCCCCCCCCAACCCAACAACTCCCCTTCATTGGGGAATTGAGTCCATTAATTGGAAAACAAAATAATGCACTGAATTGATAAACATGTGTACTGATTTTTTTCAAACGTCACGCTTTCCACAGAAGAGGTAATCCCAGACTGAACAAAGTTGTCCTTTACCGTAAATTAAAGAAAAAAACAAGTTTTTTTTAACCGAAAGTAAGGAGCGACATTAAAACTTAAAACGAACAGAAATTATACCGTATTTGAATGGGGCTGTCCCCTCATCAACGCCTCGCTTTTTACGCTAAAGTTAGACTCTTTCTCACAACTCTATTTTTTTAAACAATAAAAAACTATTTTTTTAAACAATAAAAAACAATAAAAAATGGCGAGTTAAAGCAGAATAAGATACAATAGAATAGCTGTCATTTAATAATGAGCTCAGGGTGTGTCTCAATTTAACCCTTGTTCACTCTTTTTTGTCAACATTGTTCTGTTATTATCAGTCTATAAATCATCTCTGTAGTAAGGCAGGTTTTGTCTAAATCCTCTGGGTTGTTAACTCTGCACCCGTGGAGTATGGTTTATATTGATTCCTCAGTTTTATCCCTTCTCAATATCATGTCTTGACATTTGAAGGGGACGTGGCTGTGTTATGTTTTTGTTAGTAAATGATATTAAATAAATTAAACGAAAATGTAGGAGTCATAATGGCTTATGCATTCAATTGCCACGTAAGATCTGGTTCGTGTTTAAAACATAATGGAAGTAACTTATTTCACATAAAAGTGTGTTATGAAGTCTCAAAAATTCTTTGCAATATGACTAAATTACAGTTCATCTAATTGAAATTGTTTAATAAAATATTTGCGTTTTCTTTTTAGGAATTTTAACTCGGAAAACTCAGTAAAGCATAAAAAACAACAAAATGAAGGCATCCAAATCCCTACTCTTAGCCAAACTAAGAACAAAAGCCGAAACACTTGAAGACAGAGTAAACATCCTTGATGCCAGGGACTCCTTGATAAAGAAGAATAAAGGTAAAGTTTTGTATCTGTGTATTAGTTTTAACAAAGTTCAGTTCAAATTTTATTTCAGTTTACAATTTTTATTCAATTTTACCCCATGGCCAGTAAGCTTATTGCAACTTAATTTTGTGTTTTTGGCATTCAACAGTCACTTGAAATTATTGAATTCTGATTAAAAGCACTACCCTGTTTCAGTTAATTAATCATTCCCTTGTTTTTCTTAAGTGCCCAACGAACTTCATTTGTCCTTTTACAAATAGAAAGCTCTTGGTATATTTAACTATAGTTAACTATCAGTATTATAATATTTTTTGCTACTTTCAAAGGTTCTTGGGTTTGCTTTTTTTTTTTTTTATTCAGGAAATTCATTGTGATGTTCAAACTGGTTCTAAGCGTTTACCCCTGGAAAATGCCCCCCCCCCTCGGGGGAAATACCCCCTCCCAATGGAAAATACCTCCCGCGGTAAATACCCACCCGGAAAATACCCAACCGTGGAAAATAAGGCTTTCCAAATTTGAGAATTTTATCTGAGCTTTGTTTTTCTTTTTATTTCCCGAAGGGGGAAGGATTTTGATACTTGTGTATTATGCGCCACTCACTCAAGTTTACGCTGTGTTAAACTCGAGAAACCAGTTTCTTCGTTAGTTTCTTTCAGTTTAGTGTAAGACAAGACAAAGTTAAGTGACAGAATAGATGGGAAATATGCAATTTGGGCTATATATTTGCACATAGGGGGGGGGGGTAAAGTATTTGGACAGTTTGAAGTGAGAAAACAATCCTTAGTTCATAGTATACAGAATAATCTTACCTAACACATTTCGCATGCAGACCCACTATACTTTACCCCCCCCCCCCTAATGTGCAAATATATAGCCCAGATTTGTTTCTAAAGTAACGAAGAAACCGGTATGTTCTCGAGTTTTACATATCGTAAACTTGAGTGAGTGGGGTATAATACGCAAGTACCAGAATTTTTCATGGAGAGACAGCCGACTTTCCTGGTATTATTTACAAACTATCAGAAATTAAATTAAAAGAATACAAAACAAGTTTTTTCAACTGAAAGTAAGGAGCAACGTCAAAACTTAAAACGAACAGAAATTATTACATATATGAAAGGGGTTGCCTCCTCCTCAAGTTCTCGCTCTTTACGCTAAAGTTTTTTTTTTAGAATTTTAAAACAAAGCTTATTATTCTAAATAAACGGCCATTATGTTTCAGAAATCGTTCTTAAAGAATTAGGACAAAAAGTCAAAACTTAAAGAGCAAGGTCTTGTGGAAGGGGTAACTCCTTTCATATACGTAATAATTTCTGTTCGTAAGTTTTGATGTTGCTCCTTACTTTAAGTTGATAAACTTATTTTTTTTAATTTAATTTCTGATCATTTTTAAATAATACCGGGAAATCCGGCTCTGAAAAATTCTGGTACTTGTGAATTATTAATTAAAAAAAAAACAAGTTTTTTTTAACTGAAAGTAAGAAACGACGTTAAAACTTAAAACGAACAGAAATTATTCCGTATATGAAAGGGGCTGTCCCCTCCTCAACGCCTCGCTCTTTACGCTAAAGTTTTTTTTATTGTTTAAAAAAAATAGAGTTGTGAGAAAGTCAAACTTTAGTGCAAAGAGCGAGGCGTTGAGGAGGGGACAGCCCCCTTCATATACGGAATAATTTCTGTTCGTTTTAAGTTTTAACGTCGTTCCTTACTTTCAGTTAAAAAAACTTGTTTTTTTAATTCACTTTTTCAACGTTTTTGAATTAATGCAGACTTTGATTTTGGCTCACCGTACATGAATAATTAAAACAATATTTCCACACTAATTTTAGTTTTATTTGGTTAAAGAACTTTCTCGAAAGTTGTTTAATTTTGTTTACGAACGTTTTTATTAGTAATAAATATACGTAACTTACGAATTAACTTACGTAACGAACTTCTATATTCATATATTTTTAATACGTATATTAGGGGGGTCACCCCCTAGTCAGTACCTTGCTCTTTAAACTATAGTTCGAATTTTTTTTCCAATTCTTTAAAAATGACCTCGTAGTCACAATCAGTTGATCAGTTGAAAAACGTGTTTTTTTTTTATTTAATTCCTGATCTTTTTCTTTAATAATGCTGGGAAATCCGGCGCCCCCTTCATAGCAATGTCCCTTCCCCGATGAAAACTTCCTTCATGGAAATATCCTCCCATATAGCCCCCTCCCCTCCCCTCCCCCCACCGACCAGAAAAAATCTCCTCTGAAAAGGTCTGTATACTTCCCAATAACGAATACTATATGCTAACATTGAGTAAAGTTCATAACTTTCAGCCCTCCCCGGGGACTTTGGGGGATCAAGTCATCCTAAAAAAGATTTTTATCATATTTTCGACCATGCTGAACAAAATGGCTATCCCAAAATTTTGATCGGGTGACTTTGGGAAAAAAATGAGCGTGGGAGGGGGCCTAGTTGCCCTCCATTTTTTTGTTCACTTAAAAAGGGCACTAGAACTTTTAATTTCCTTTCCAATGAGTCCTCCCACGATATTCTAGGCCCCCTGGGTCGATACGATCACCCCTGGGGAAAAGAAAAAAACAACAAATAAGCACGCATCCATGATCTTTCTTCTGGCAAAAAATGCAAAATTCTATTTTTTTTTAGATAGGAGCTTGAAACCTCTACAGTAGAGTTCTCTGATACGCTGAATATGATGGTGTGATTTTCATTAGGGTTCTATAATTTGTAGGGGGTCTTTCCCCCTTTTTTCCAAAATTAGCCAAATTTTCTCAGACGCATAACTTTTGATAGGTAATATTAAACTTGATGAAACTTATATATTTGAAATCAGAATTAAAATCTAATTCTTTTGATGTATCTATTGGTATCAAAATCCCGTTTTTTAGAGTTTCGGTTACCATTGAGCCGGGTCGCTCCTTACTTACAGTCCGTTACCACTAACTGTTTGATACGCCACTCACTCAAGTTAAAACTCGAGAAAAGGCCGGTTTCTTTGTTAGTTTCTTCGTTACTTTAGAACAAATTTGGGCTATATATTTGGAGGGGGGATAAGTGTAGCGGATCTGCATGCAAAATGTGTTAGGTACAGTTGTTCTTCATATCATGAGGTAAGAATTGTTTTCTGAATTCAAACTGGCAAATACTTCACCCCCCCCTTATGTGCAAATAAATAGCCCAAAATATATCCTTCCCATCTATTCTGTCACTTGTCTTTGCCTTTTCTCACCCTAAGCTGAAAGAAACTAACGAAGAAACCGGTTTGTTCTCAAGTTTTAAACAGCGTAAACTTGAGTGAGTGGCGTATAATACACAAGTACCAAAATTCCTTCCCCCTACGGAAAAAAAAACTCAAATAGAATTCGCAAAATTGGAAAGCCTTATTTTCCGCGGGGGGTATTTTCTGATGGGAGGGGGGGGGGTAAACGCCGGTCACCGTTTAAGCTGCATTCAATAGGGCCAAATATTTATGCTTATTCAATAAGCTATTGAAAATAGTTGCAATTAGATCTTTTGAATGTGGGCTAGCACTTATCAAATTTAAACTGATCTATAAAGTTATAATTTATGTCCTGAAATATTTGAATTGTGACTACGTTTGATTTTTTACTATTAGAACCATTTATCGACGCCCGCGCAACAATCCTTCATTTTCCAGTCGATTTTACTTGGGAATTCTATCTCAATTTATCTATCTCTCTCTTTTTCTTTTAAAACAGTACATAATAATCTTCTTAACTTCTATGCTCCTCGTCCTTGATCAAAATTTTCCTCATTAATCTTGGTTCTTTTTTTCCAGGATTAATTAAAAAAAAACTTTTTCTACAAAATAAGTTTTTCAAAGAAAAGTAAAGAACTCCTTTCAACCAACAATGACCAAAAATAGAATGAAATAATCTACCAGGCGTGAAACTACCACAAATCAGCATCGATAAATAATGAAACCCAAAAACGAACAGATATTACAATAAATAACCGAGACAAACTCAAAACGAGCAGAAATTAACATAAGTTGGGCGCAAAACCCCTATGCCTTCCACATGCCAGAACAAAATTTGCACTTACTGAAAAAAATATAAATGTTTTTACTTTTATAGCTTTAATAAATAAAATAATATTAACATTTTGACTTGACTACTAAATATCAGTATATGTATATTAAACTGACAATGCACATTCATTTGTATTTTTTCAGTGAAGTGCAAATTTTGTTCTGGCCTTGGGAAGGCATAGAGGTTTTGCGCCCAACTTATGTTAATTTCTGCTTGTTTTGAGTTTGATTCGATTATTTATTGTAATTTCTTCGTGTTTTGGATTTCACTTATTTATCGGTGCGAAATTGTGGCAATTTCATGCCTGGTAAATTGTTTTACGTTATTTTTACTCATTTTTTGCTTAATGGAGATCTTTACTTTTACTTTTATAAGCTTTTTTTGTGGAAGAAGTTTTTTTAATTAAATTCTGTTCGTTTCATGTTGACATAGTCTTTTCAGGGAAAGAGAAAATAACACTTTAAATATTTTGGTTTTTTAAAACTTTATAGTTTGGCCTGCTATTTGTATGCTGGAGAAAAATTTTCAGCAGTTCTTAACAACTTACACCCTTTTAAAATTTGGAAACAAATAGTACTGTTTAATTTAGTTTCATACCTCCTCTGGTTGACCTGAAATGGAAAACTTGATACCATTCGCAAAAAAATCTGTTTACTTTCTTCGGTAGCTTGGGTACACTTACGCTATTTTGATTTGGTTAAATTTTAAGAGCAGAAGTAGCCCCGAAAGTTTGAACATAATACCCTCAGTCGTTCTTGGGATACGGCTGAGATGCCTTATTCGAAATTATCATTATCACAGTGCATTTTGATTTAATCTTAAGGCACCATTTAGTTTTTAAACATAATGGGCAAATGGGAGGATGGGCGTGGGAGGGTTCGAGTTTAAGGGGGATTAGTTGCCCTCCAATCACTTTCGACTATCAAAAAGGGCATCATCCCTTTCTATTTTCAATCGAATGAGCCCTTTTCGAAGTTCCCAAGACAACTCCTTCGATACGAAGTGCACGGGTCTAAACAACAACAACAACAAAAAATAATACATTATACCAATATGGATCTTTACTATAAAAATGTAAAGCCTTCCAATCACTTTCGACTATTAAAAAGGGCACTAGGCCTTTCGATTTTCAATTGAATGAGCACCTTTGGAAACGACAACACTTTCTATGAGCACCTTATATACCCCCAGGGCATAAATTACCCTTACCCTAAGGTCTGTTAGGGTGGTTGTCATCCTCTAAGACCGAATTTCCAGAACTTTCAACTACGTTAAACAAAATGGCTATCTCAAAATTTTGATTGGATGTGTTTGGGGAAATGTTGGGCATGAGAGGGGTGATAGTCGCTCTCCAATCACTTTCAACTATTAAAATGGCCCTAGCCCTTTCAATTTCCAATCAAATGAGCCCTTTTGAAGTTTCTATTACGAAACTTTCAATGAAAATCTTATATGCCCCCAGGGCATAACTTACAACCCTTGCCCTGAGGGCTGGGGGGAGGGGTGTCATTCTCAAAGATGTAATTTCCAGAACTTTCTACTACATTGAACAAAATGGCTATCTGAAAATTTTGATTGGATGTGTTTTGGGGAATGGTGGGCGTGAGAGGGGGGTTAGTTGCCCTCCAATCAGTTTCGACTATTAAAAAGGGCTGTAGCCCTCTCAATTTCGAATTGAATGAGACTCTTTTGAACTTACAACCTTTGCCATTGGGGCTCTGGGGGGTTTGTCATCTTTAAATACATAATTTCCAGAACTTTCAACTACGTTGAACAAAATGGCTATCTCTAAACTTTGATTGAATGTTTTTGCGGAAATGGTGGGCGTAAGGGGGGGTTAATCACTCTCCCCTCACTTTTGACTATTAAAAAAGGCAATTTCAATTTCCAATCAAATGAGCCCTTTTTGAAATTTCTTTTTGAAACAACTTTCTATATAAACTTAATATGTCCCCAGAAAATAACTTACAACCCTTGTACTAAGGGCTCTGAGGGGGTTATCATCCTAAAAGACCCAATTTCAAGAACTTTCAACTACATTGACCAAAATGGATATCTCAAAATTTTGATTGGATGTCTTTGGGAAAATGGCGGGCGTGAGAGGGGTGTTAGTCGCTCTCCAATCACTTTCAACTATTAAAAAAGGCTCTAGACCTTTCAATTTCCAATTGAATGAGCGCTTTTGAAGTTTCTGCGCTTTCAATAACAACCTTATATTTCCCCAGAGCATAACTTACAACCCTTGTCCTGAGGGCTGTGGGGGGGGGGGAGGGGTTGTCACCCTAAAAGACCTAATTCCCAAATTGTCCAATTATGTTAAACAAACCGGCTATCTAAAATTTTGATTGGATATGTTTAGAGAAACGTTCGGCGTGTGAGGGGTGTCAGTTGTCTTCAAATCACTTTCGACTATTAAAAAGGGCACTTGCCTTTTGAATTTTCAATTGAATGGGCCCTTTTTCAAGTTTCTACGACAAAGATTTCATTAAAAACCTTATATGCCCCCAGGGCATAACTTATAACCCTTGCCCTGAAGACTGTGGGGGGAGTATCCTGCTCAAAGGTGTAATTTCCTGAACTTTGAAGTGCGTGGAACAAAATGGCTATCTCAAAATCTTTATTGGATGTGTTTGGGGAAATGGTGGGCGTGGAAGGGCTTTCCAATCACTTTCGACTATTAAAAAGAGCACTAGCCATTTCAGTTGCCAATCGAATGAGCCCATTTTGAAGTTTCTACGACAACGCGTTATATAAAAACCTTATATGGCCCCCGGGCAGAATTTACAACCCTTGCCCTGAGGGCTCTGGGGGGGTTGTCATCCACAAGGACCTGATTTCCAGAACTTAAAACTACGTTGAATAAAATGGCTATCTCAAAGTTTTGATTAGATGCGTTTGATTAGATTAGGCGGGTTAGTTGCCCTCTAATCACTTTCGACTATTAAAAAGGGCACTAGCCCTTTGAATTTTTAATCGAATGAGCCTTTTTGAAATTTCTACGACAACGCCTTCTATAAAAAACCTTATATGCCCTAGGGCATAACTTACAACCCTTGCCCTAAGGACTGTGGGGGACTGTCCTCCTCAGAAACATAATTTCTATCTGGAAATCAACTACGCTGAACAAAATGGCTATCTCAAAATTGGATGTGTTTGGGGAACTAGTGGACATCGAAGGGGTGTCAGTTGCCTTCCATTCACTTTTGACTATTTAAAATGGGACAAGTCACTCTAGTTATTAATCACCTAAGCCCTTTTTAAAGTGTCCATGACAATTCTCTTAATACAAAGTACACTGGTCTAAATGGAAAAATTAATAAATAATAAATTATGTCAATATTGTTCTTGTGTGCTCTCAAGACATAACTTAAAACCCCTGCCTTAGGGTTGTGGGGGAGTGTCCTCCTCTTTACTTAGTCTCTGTTTCTTGTCTCGTTTTCGAGTGTCCCCGTTCTTAACTTAGGCAGTGCGATCGCGCTGCCTATGATTTATACAAGAACTTTCTATATAAACCTTATATGCTCCCAGGGCATAACTTACAACCCTTGCACTGAGGGCTCTGAGGGGGTTATCATCCTAAAAGACCTAATTTTCAGAACTTTCAATTACGTTGAACAAAATGGGCATCTCAAAGTTTTGATTGGATGTGTTTGGGAAAATGGTGAACGTGAGAGGGGCGTTAGTCGCTATCCAATCACTTTCGACTATTAAAAAAGGCACTAGCCCTTTCAATTTCCAATTGAATGAGTCCTTTTGAAGTTTCTACGACAACGCTTTCAATAAAAACTTCATATGCTCCCACGGCATAACTTATAACTCTTGCACTGAGGGCTGTGGAGGGAGGGGTTGTCATCCTTAAAGACCTAATTTCCAAAATTTTCAAACTACGTTGAATAAAATGGCTATCTAAAAATTTTGATTGGATTTGTTGGGAGAAAAGATACGCATGACAGGCGGGTTAGTTGTCTTCCAATAACTTTCGACTACTAAGAAGGGTAGTTTACCTTTTTATTTCAAATCCAATGAGCCCCTTTTTGAGTTTCTACAAAATAAATTTCTATAAAAGCCTTATTTGCCCCCTTGGCATAACTTACAACCCTTGCCCTAAAGACTGTGGGGGGAGTGTCCTGCTCAAAGGTATAACTCCCAGAACTTTGAACGTCGTGGGACAAATGTGTTTGGGAAAATGGTGGGCGTGGAAGGGCAGTTAGTTGCCTTCCAATCACTTTCGACTAATAAAAAGAGCACTAGCCGTTTCAGTTTTGAATCGAATGAGCCCTTTTGAAGTTTCTATGACAGCCCCTTGTATAAAAACCTTATATGCTCCCAGGGCACAACATACAGCCCATGCGCCGAGGGTGGCTGGAGACGTACTTCCTCAAAAATTTAACTTCTATGTGAAAATCGACTATAATGAACAAAATGACTATCTTCAAACTTTAGTTGGATGTGCTTCGGGAAATGGTGGGCGTGGAAGGGGTGTTCGTTGCCTTACAATCACTTTCGACTATTATAAAGGGCACTAGCCGCTCCAATTTCCAATTGAATGAACCCTTTTCAAAGTTTCTGCGACAACTTCTTCGATACAAAGTGCCCTGCTCTAAAGGAAAAAAATTAATAAATGATACTTTGTGTCAACATCGTTCTTATATGCCCTCAGGGCATAACCTAAACCCCTTGCCCCGAGGGTTGTGAGGCATTGTCCTCCTCAAAAACATTTTCCAACTAGAAATCAACTACGCTGAACAAAATGGCTATCTCAAAATTTTTATTGGATTTGTTTGGGGGAATGATAGGCGTGGGGGGGGGGGCTAGTTGCCCTCCAATCACTTTCGACTATAAAAAAAGGGCACTATACACTCCAATTTCCAATCGAATGAGCCCTTTTCGAAGCTTCTACGACAACTCCTTCGATACGAAGTGCCCGGGTATGGAGAAAAAAATAATAATACATTGTGCCCACATTGTTCTTTACTGCCTATGATATGGTGCTGAACAGAGTTTCTCGGTTTTTCTCTTCTTTCCATATTTATGATTTTTTTTTCTTTTCTCTGTTTATTTTTTTATAGCATATTTTACTTGTTCGAGTGTAGGTTATATCCTCTGTCTTATTTGTTGTTTTTATTTGTGTGTGTTATATGTAATTTATTACTGTTTATTTTTGTTGTTGTTGTGTTTAATCATTGTATTGTTCATCACCCAGTAAGCTAAGCTTCTGGTGCCAAACAATCGTCATTAGTGTTTATAAAATAATTCTCTTTTTATGGCCCTCGCATCAATCGGGCGGCAGATTTTACCTTTGGTCCTCACAAATGCATCCTGTCACATATTGCAAATGGGTCACTTCAGTTTGATGAGAATTTTAGGAATTACTTCTTTTTACACACATCATTTTATTCATGTAGGTGTGCCATATTTATGTGCCATAAGTTCTTATAATTGAAGATTTTTTGGCATAATTTGAGATATTTCCTTAGTCACGCATGGCAGTACAGTTGATTATATTTTCTTTCGTTTTTAGTTGCTGTCAAGAATGATGATGGCTATTTTATTGGCACTTGTCCTGATATGTGCCCAGAAAAGGAGCGATACTACAGAAAAATGCTGAATGAAATTAAGCCCTATGAGATGGACCAAAGCAATAGTGTAAGTTTTACAGTTAAATAAAAAAAAAATCGATATTTTTACGAGCTCTCCCAAAATTTTCATTTAAATCGCCAATTTGTTCTTTTACACCCTCCTCCCCCCACTGGCAAAATATGAGCCCTCCCCTTGATTTAAAATATTGTGTTTTTTATTATTTTGATTAATATACGATAGTTTCAATGTATGCAAAAAATATAGGTTAAAATAATATTAATTTGTAGCAAAAATTAATAATAATATAAATTGATAAATAAAATTTGAAATGTAAACCGTAATTTAAGATAGTTATAAATCCAAAACATGTTGTTTACAAACTTACTTGGTTGCGCATTCAGTGGAGGGATGAATTCATAAAAGAAATATGGAAACATTGTAAAAATAATAAGATCGAGAGGTCGCCTACTCTCCACTGCCCGGTGAACAGTGTACGTCTTGGAGCACCATTCGTTCCTCCATGCATGATAGACTTTGTCCTAGTCGTGTGGAGGAAGATTATATCACGCAAACTTCACACTAAGCTTTGTACACAGCACCTGACGTACACGATTTTCGAAAGTTGGTGACCCTTCGAATAGGATGGGGGGGGGGGAATGTACCATTTCATCGAACCTTCCAGAATTGTTTTCGAAGCTCTATACATGAATTAAACACTGCATATGATGTATTTAGGTTACCTTTCTGTGCAAGCTTGAACTTGCCACAGCCGCATACGAGTATTATTTCTCTTTCTCAGCTTTTATTGTGTAGCTATCAAATCATTGCTTACCGAAGAAAATATTGTCAAGATACTAATTTTGTCAGTATCCTAAAGCTGAATTGATTTTGTTTACAATAAAAATTTTGCCAAGACACTTATTTTGTTGTATTGAACGTTAAATAAATACAGATGGTACAAACAGCTTTTACTGATATTGAGAAGAGACCAGTCAAATAAGAACAATTTAACAATCCTGGATATTTCATTTTATAAATATGTTCGGGAAGCTAGATTCAAAGGAGCTAGGATGGAAAGCTAGAATCATTGTAAGAGCAGCCATCTCTTTTTCTTGCTCATATCTTCATCCTCTCTCCCTTTGGGAACGTTATTTTCTCGTTTAGAGATCAGTTTGAAACTGCGAAAGCTCCTGGGGTGAGTGTTCTGCAGATCAAGCATCTGAAGAGTAGCACTGCTTACCTTTTAGACCAGCTCTCGTTTCTGTTCCTGGCAGCTGTGTCCGAAAAAGTGTCTGCACTTTGTGGAAGTGTTGTAAGTTGCATTTGAAAAAAGAATAAAGATCCATAAGTTTGCAGTTCTTACAGGCCAATTACTGTCTGTTCAATAATTAGAAAATTTCTCGAAATGCCCTCTTTTTCTTGCTCGTATCTTCATCCTCTCTCCCTTTGGGAACGTTATTTTCTCGTTTAGTGATCAGTTTGAAACTGCGAAGCTCCTGGGGTGAGTGTTCTGCAGATCAAGCATCTGAAGAGTAGCACTGCTTACCTTTTAGACCAGCTCTCGTTTCTGTTCCTGGCAGCTGTGTCCGAAAAAGTGTCTGCACTTTGTGCAGACACTTGTGAAAGTGTTGTAAGTTGCATTAGAAAAAAGAATAAAGATCCATAAGTTTGCAGTTCTTACAGGCCAATTACTGTCTGTTCAATAATTAGAAAATTTCTTGAAATGCCCTCTTCTTGCTTATCAATGAACGTTACAATTTTGGCGAATATCAGTTCAGGTTCAGAAGGGGCATAGGTGTTCAAAAATGAGCATCCTGTTTTACTTGATATCGTTGTACGGCACCGTTAGACTAAGAAAAGTCTGTATATGAGTTCCTAAGGTTTTTAATTAACCCTTTCATTTGGTTTTGCTTATGACATTTGTATCGGAATTTGTATGTTAGGGTGGGTTCTGGTTTACTTCTCACTGATCGTATCAAACAGTTCGTGGCAACGGACTGTAAGTAAGGAGCGACCCGGCTCAATAGTAATCGAAAGTCTAAAATACGGAATTTCAATACCAATAGATATATCAAAAGAATTGACTTATTATGCTGATTCCATATATGTAAGTTTCATTAAGTTTAGTCTTACCCATCAAAAGCTACGAGCCTGAGAAAATTTACCTTATTTTCGAAAAAAGGGTATAGACCCCCTAGAAGTCATAGAATTCCATTGAAAATCACACCATCAGATTCAGCGTATCAAAGAACCCTATTGTATAGGTTTCAAGCTCCTATCGGCAAAAATGTGGAATTTCGTAATTTTTGCCAGAAGAAAGATCACGGATGTGTGTGTGTGTGTTTTTTCGGGTTTGTTCGTATTGACCCAGTGGGCCTAGAACGACGGGAGAGGGCTCATTCTAACGGAACGAAAAGTTATAGTGACCAAAAAATTACAGGGCAATTAGGCCCCCTCCCACGCCACTTTTTTTCCAAAATCGTCCGATCAAAATTTTGAGATAGCTATTTTGAGATAAAATTTTGATAGCTTTCAGCATAACTGAAAGGCCCAATAAGTATTTCTTTCGAGATAACACAATCCCCCACAGTCCCTGCGAAAAGGTCTTTGAGTTATAAAATTTGCCCATTGAAATTTGCCGGGAGATTTTGAACATGGACAATTTTCCATGGAGAGGGAAGTTTCCAGGGGGTGAACTTTTCGGGGAAATTTTACACTGGTGGAATTATATGTCTTGCTTTCTCTTTACCGATTCAGTTTTTACGCGTGGAGATGTTAAGGGCAATTGTTTGGGATAAATTGTCGCCTGGATTGAATTATCCAAGGGATATTTCTGTGGGGAGGGGGATTTTTCTGTGGTACTGGAGCCAGATATCTTGGGGTTATTTAAAAAACGATCAGAAATTAAATAAAAAAAACAAGTTTTTTTTCAACTGAAAGTAAGGAGCAACACTAAAACTTAAAACGAACAGAAATTATTAAGTATATGAGGGGGATAAAGTGCCGAAAAACTTTAGTGTGAAGAGCGAGGTGTTGAGGAGGGGGCAATCTCCCTCATATACGCAATAATGTCTGTTCGTTTTAAGTTTTAATGTTGCTCCTTATTTCAGTTGAAAAACTTGTTTTTTTTATATAATTCCAGTAAATAGAGGAATGAAACAAGGATGAGCTATAAGTCCAGCTTATTTAATAATGCTTTTCGTACAGCTCTAGATGTATTCCCCAGTTCCTCATTGATCGCTTCATTGATATCAATCATGTTTCTTCTGCTGATGACATACTTTTGCTAGCTGAAGGTCTGTAATTGCTGCAAATGACCGTTAGCATTGTTCAATTGGATCTGTCAGTCATAGGGCTTTCCTTTAGGACTTCTAAAACCGGAATTTAATGGATTAAAACTTTGGCTTCTAAAACCGGAATTTAATGGATTAAAACGTTGGCTTCTAAAACCGGAATTTAATGGATTAAAACTTTGGCTTCTAAAACCGGAATTTAATGGATTAAAACTTTGGCTTCTAAAACCGGAATTTAATGGATTAAAACTTTGGCTTCTAAAACCGGAATTTAATGGATTAAAACTTTGGCTTCTAAAACCGGAATTTAATGGATTAAAACTTTGGCTTCTAAAACCGGAATTTAATGGATTAAAACTTTGGCTTCTAAAACCGGAATTTAATGGATTAAAACTTTGGCTTCTAAAACCGGAATTTAATGGATTAAAACTTTGGCTTCTAAAACCGGAATTTAATGGATTAAAACTTTGGAGCTAGTGAATTTCTTCTACTCAGGTTATCTTCAATATGATGGTATGGATACGTTGAATTAAATTGAACTACCTTTCAGTGCATCTATGGAGGAAACGCTAACTCTTATTATTCAAGCTAAGTATCAAGACAGCTTAGCTATCAAGGAAAATTTTTGAATGACTCATGACATGTTTGTCAAATTAAAAGGGTAGTTTGATAAGAATTGCTTAGATAGGCTTTACAATCCAGTGTTTGCGTTGCCACTTATATTTTATTTCTTCAGCGGCTTGGAAGTTTTACCGAGACTGCACGCCTTAATCCGTTGATAGTTTTTCAGGTAGGCTACTGTAAGTTTTTTTGGCCATCCCTTTGTATTGAAAATACTTACATTGCTAAGAAGTATTGAGTATTTGACATTACAAAGAAAAATAACGAGCTTCCAATAACATCCGAAAATCGTAGAAAACATATTTCGATTTTCTTCTGAATTGTATCTGTGTTTAAAAATTGCATCTGGGTCCACATAGTCCTATGTTGTATTTGGTTTGAATATTGTGCAAATTCATTTTCTGTCTTTTTTGTTTTTGAATTTGTATTTTTGTCTGTGTATTTTTTCTTTCATTTATTTGCTCCTCAATAACATCATTATAATGTTTGTAAAGAGGGTGAATTATTGTTATGATTGTAGCTGAAAGTATTATCTCTTGTAAGCTATTAAAGGAAACTTGTCCAGATGCTTTAAACTAGTTTTTTTCTCAATAGATTGATTTATCACCAACTGAAATATAAAATTTGCTAGAAATCTCTATCTTTTTGATGATCTCTTGTTCGAGCCCTCAAAAAATTTCGTGTCTCAAAATAAAGCGGAAAATACGATCGAATGATTAACACGTTAATCATAAGTAAACATCTGTAAATTTCTTATTTCCTTTGCATACATCTGCTTTTGCTAACAATTGTTTTCAATTTTTTTCTTTTCATTTTTTTCCAAGTGTTTGGGTAATTGTTCTATGTTTAATTGAATTCACTTCTTATGGAAAATGATCGCCATAAACCAATAAAGTTGCTCAAAATTTGAATAGCTCATCAGTAATCACTGTATAAAGATAATTAACAGTAAGTTCACCGCAGACGATTTCTGGCTCTTCATTCTCGGTGCGTACAAACAGCTCCTCCCACATACTCTTTCATTAGTGGGTTACTAATGTTAGTATGTGCCAGCGGTCCAATTACCCTGGAACACGTATTTTGGCAGAAGCTTTCTCAAAATGCCTTTGAAATCAACTCGAGACTTCGAAACCTACTTGTGATTCCTAAAAACATCAAATATTAACATTGCACTTCTAATTACCGATTTTCTTGTATGTATTGAAATATATTAATTTAAAATTAGTTTCTTTAAAATTTAGTGTTCCACCGTTGAAGCCAAGTTTCTCGTTAAAGAGAAATCTGGCTTATCTACTCGTGAAAAGATCTAATGTCGCTTATGTTTTTACGTTCTCCGGAGCGCTCGCACCTCGGTCCGGGTTTTTATAATGGCTGAGATAGGGAACGATCATACTGTCTATTATTTATATACTGTGTCAGTAATGTAAAAAAAGGGTTGATTTTTGCTTTGAATAATGGATTGATTTATGTTTTAGGAAAACTGGCAATACTGTATTAAGAAATATAGTCGTAGTGCTGCTGATAAAGATGTAGCTCAAAATGTGAATAGCTCATCAGTAATTGATTATAGCTTTGAATAATGGACTGATTTATGTTTTAGGAAAACTTGCAATACTGTATTAAGAAATATAGTCGTAGTGCTGCTGATAAAGATGTAGTTTCTCACGAATTGCGTCCAGCTGAGGTTCTACAACTTACCATGAATCACATAATAAATTGTATTATACCCCAGGGAGAAATGAATCCTGATAATCTACCCAATTGGTATGACTTTATTTGGGATAGAACGAGAGCTATTAGAACCGTAAGTAACCAATGGTGAAAAAATCTATTTTCCCTTTCTGAAAATTGGAATGAATTACTTGAATAACTGAATCAAAATGAATCACTTAATAAATTGTATTATACCCCGGGAAGAAATTAGTCCAGAGAATCTAATTAATTGGTATAACTTAGAACTAGAGCTATTAGAACCGCGAGTAACTCGCGAGTAAATCAATTACTACTTTCTGAAAATTGCGATACTCTATGCTGATAATAAAGACAGAGATGGAGTTGTGGAAGAGAAGGCATCTACTCATTAAAACTTTCTGAAGGCCTCTTGACGGAAATGGCGTATTTGACCTAAAACCTCAATTTTTTTCGCTAGGAGACCCCCTTTCGTAGAAACACGTACGAAACTATTGATCAACTTCCTGAACTTTGGAAATTATTTGTACTAGATAATTTTGGAGACCACACTGCCTTTCTATGACGATAAATAAAAGTTAAAATAGGGATAAAATTCTTTTAATAGACAGTGTTTCACAAACAGTGATAAAATTTCACAACAAATACTAAATATTTCGGTCACATAAGCAGTGACCGTCATCAGTAGTAAAACCGTGTCAGTAGTGTGACCGAAATATTTAGTATTTTTTGTGAAATATTATCACTTTTTGTGAAACACTGTCTATTAAAAGGATTTTGTCCCTATTTGAACTTTTATTTATTTGTACTAGGTGATCTCCCTGGTGCTAAAAACTATTTTCTGGGCACATATCAGAATAAGAGGCAATAGAAAAAACCTCCTCATTCGTGACTGCAACCAAAAACTAACGAAAGTATAATCAACTGCACTGCTGTGCGATCATAAAGGTTATCTAAATTTTTACCAAAAAGAAAAAAAACTATTTTACTATACGAAAATTATGCGAACTCATGGTAAACTAGGCATAAACTATGAGATTTAAGGAGATTCGATCCTGATTTTCCTATCAAATTTCAATTCGTAACGTTCGATTCGCTATCTATTTAATTCTATATAAAGTAAGCCTTCAAATCTCTACCTATCGTGGGTTCCAAGACTTTGGATAAATGTTGTTTTAATGAGTAGATAAATTGTTTTAACGTATGTCGATAAATAAAAGCTAAAATAGGGATAAAATTCTTTTAATAGACAGTGTTTCACAAACAGTGATAGAAATTCATAAAAAATACCAGATATTTCGGTCACATATGCAGTGACCGTCATCAGTAGTAAAACTACTGATTTTAACTACTATCATGGTTTCAGCGGCAGCTGCAACTTAGTAAAGGGCGAACCACAGCCCATAGTAATCGAAAGCTGAAAATGTGTTTTCAAAAAAAAACTGTCTTGTGAGAAAAAATTGCCATTTGACACTGAATCACGAATGGTAACTATTGTTTCAGTTAACCTTAGAAGTAAGTAAAAGTTTACTTCGAAAAGAAATTTATGGTTATTTCGAAAAAGAGCCTGAAACCCCGTGAAAATGGCGTCAAATCGAAATAAAAGTGCACCATTGGAATCAGCATGGTCGAAAACCATTTGTAGGATAATTACAGTCCCCCACCTTGAACACCAAGGAAAATGACTTTTTTGCATGGGTAGCACTGATGTGTCTCCCTTTTTTTCTTTCTTTTTCTTTTTTTCTAGAAGGGCTAGGGGGTGGACAGAACATCATAGAGAGATGTGTAATAGCTCATTCAAAAGAGAATTAAATTTGTAAGTGCCCTTTTCAAGTGACCAAAAAGATTGGAGGGCTAATAGCCCCCCCTCTCTACAGGTCCCATCCCCCCAACAGGTCCTATAAAAATTTTGAGATAGCCATTTTGTTTAACATAGTTCGAAGGTCCAATGTATATGGTTTGATGATGATATGGCCCTCCATAGTCCCTGGGGTAGGGCTGTATGTGGTATCGGATGTATCGATATCGCGCGTATTGGTATCGCATGTATTGTATCGGGAATATCGGTATCAGCTGTTTTTTTTTTCCAGTCATTTTCTAGGCTCATTTTTTTCAAGAACGTCCCAGCAAGGCATCATGGTTGCAGTGGCAGCTGCAACCTAGCAAAGAGCAACCCACAGCCCCTAGTAGCTAAAAGTTAAAAAACAAGTTTTGAAAAAAAACTGCCTTGTGGAAAAAAATCCCAGCTGACACTGATTCAGGAACGGTATCTAGTATTTCGATTCGTCTTAAAAGTATAAATTTATTGCGGAAAGCAATTTTTAGGAATTTCGAAAAAAGCCTCAAACCCTTAGAAATGGTGTCAGATCAAAGTGAAAAATATACCACTAGAATCAAAATTGTCAAAACCTTGTACAGGAAAGTTAAAGTTCCCCTCCCTGAACAACAAGGAAAATCACTTTTTTACATCGGTAGCACTGATCTATCTCCCGTTTTTTTTGCTATTTTTTTTTCTTTTTTTTCAACAGGTCTAGCGGGCTACTACAACATCATAGAGAGATTCTTAATGGCTCATTTAAAAACTGTTTCTCATATCTACGTACTTTTTATAAATTCTTCTATCTGCAAATGCCATATGGCACTAAAATGGCACTTTCTGTGCTATTTCTCAAAGAGTTTCACCGCAAATATGCTACAACAATCAACACGGTTTGAACTTCAAGAGTAGTTAGAAGTTTCTTGAATATCATTTTAAATTTGACATGACTAGAGAAAGGGACTTGGATCCAAAGATCCCTATCCCTGTGTTCATACCTGAGAATGGGGTTGAAATTACAAACGATTACTTCGTACAGTTTATAGCATATATGCTTACTTTATTTTCAATTTCCTTATCTAAAACGTCTAGCGAATTAAAACCAACTTGGTGGACTGTAATGAAAAAGTTGAGAGCCATGGCTAATTAATAAGAAAAGCCAAGAGAGATAGCCTGAGTGACAGGCAAAGCTGGCATAGGTCCTTTTCTAGAATTGTATAAAAATGATGTCATTACACTTATTGATAGATAGTCTATCATCCATCCATCCTGGGGCAGAACTAAGGTTGATAGGCATGGAATAAGGGTAATTCAAATAGCATATCAGTTCTGTGAGCCATTTGAAGGCGATTGGAGACCGGAAATAAAAAGTTTTTTTTAAAAATATGAATGAAGAATTATTGAAAATTCGGTGTTCTTATAAGGCATAAGAAATATTGTATTCTAGGAAGTATTTTCAGTGCTAATTGCTAAACGTCTAAATGCGACCTACTTTCTCCATATTCTCTAGGGAATGTTTTCTGCTATTTATCTATTGTTTCGGCGAATAGCGGAAATATACTGTTCTTTGATTTAAGGAGGAAATGCAAGTTTTTGATAAGCTGAGTAGGGAGAGAAAAATGGAAAAACTATTTATATATAAAAAAATACAATAAAAAAGGTAGGATGGTACATAGGATGCAAAAATGGTTACAGCTTCTCTTCATAAGGGTTTAAAATTAAATTCGCGCCAAAAAATTATTATATTCGGAAGAAACCTAAAAAATAGGCATTGAGTGGCATGTTCACTTGAATCATAGGTCATATTTGTGAATATTTACAAATGAAACTAAGAAGTGACATTAAAACTTAAAACGAGCGTACATTATTCCGTATAAATAAAAAGATCATGGCAGCGTTATTTCTGCATTAAATTTTAATCAAAACGAACAAAGATTAAATTAAAAAATAGTTTTCTCGAGAGAAGTAAAGAGCAAAGTTGAAACTTAAAACGGACAAAAATTATTACTTCACAGCCAACCTAATATATATTAATATAACTAGTATAAATAAACCAACTAATCATGTTTTCCTATGCTTTTAGGATTATACAAAACTAGCGCTATACTGAAAACACAAAATAATATAGGAGTTTTGGTGCAGTAAAAGCAAACCAATTAAGGACACTTTTTATAGAATCAAAATATTATCAATCCCTTTTAGGATCAATCCTTTTTAAGATAAAGCAACAAACCATTTTAGGATTTTATTTATTTTTTTACGTTTAATTTGGTGTCACTTCTGCACAATGGCTCAGTCCAATAACTGACTCTCGTTTTGGTTCTCAAAAGGAAATGTCATGATTATTTTGTACACAAGTTTGAAGTAAGGCCATCTTGATAGTATTAGGACTATAGACTAGCTTTAAAATTTGTATCATAACTTGAAATTCATTGTTGTACAGAGAGAAATAATCGGATTTCTAGAGTTCATATTATGTCTTGGTTGATCTTCATTTCAAGTGATACTAAAGCATATTTCTTACAATATAAGACTGTATATTACCCACTATTGGTATTATAGCTGATGAGAGCAAAATACTGCTTGATAAATCAATCCAATATTTATGTATGCTGTTCAATTACTTCGCGGTTATTAAAAAATATTTAGTTTTACGCTTATGTTTTTAAGATAATTTTAATTGTATACTGAAAGTTACTAATGTCGAAACTGGTGTAAGACCATGAAAAGCTTTATAGATTCGCTTAGCGTTGTCAGGCTACATACTCATTTTTGACTCTTAAATCAATAATCCTGTTTTTTATACTTGACTTTTGTGTTTTCAGTGTAGCGCTAGTTTTGTATAATCCTAAAAGCATAGGGAAACATAATTAGTTGGTTTATTTATGCTAGTTATATTAATATATATTAAATATGCTGTGAAGTAATAATTTTTTGTCCGTTTTAAGTTTCAACTTCGCTCTTTACTTCCCTCGGAAAAACTTTGTTTTTTTAAATTAATTTGTTTAGTTTTACTACTGATGACGGTTACTGCATACGTGACCGAGATATCTGGTATTTTTTGTGAATTTCTATCACTGTTTGTGAAACACTGTCTATTAGAAGGATTTTATCACTATCTATTAGAAGGATATATATATATATATATATATATATATATATATATATATATATATATATATATATATATATATATATATATATATATATTTCTATTTATCGTTAGTTTTTGGTATCAAAGTGCTTCCAGTGATATGATAATTGACTACTAATTTTTAAGTTTAGAAGGATCTGAATGATGTGTTTATTAATTTTAATTGCTGATAGCACCGTCCTTTGGCCGCACAGTGAGTTTAATCATAGCTTGGTAATAGGGGACATTGAGATCAAACTCAGGTTGATCTCAAGTGTGGTACATCGGCCACACTGCAGGGCCGATGTAAGGACCTTAGTAGTTGTTGATCTGTTAGGTACATACATACAATTGTTGAAAGCAGCCATTGATGGGGATTAGGGTCCTCAGAAATACATGCAATAACTGCAGCATCGGTTTGATGCTGGAGAATTATATTCATTGCAGAATATTGTGTTCAAAGAATTCACCTTTGTTCACTCTACCTATAGGACAAATCTCAAGGGTATCATGGCCAATAAACTACTCATTTTACTAATTTAAAGTAAAATAAGGATAAAAATATTGACTAATAGTTAAGGCTAATAAACTCATGGACACAAGTAGATGTATTAGAACTCCAAGTATATTGTTTAACTTTTAGAATTAAAATGTTCTGGACCACTCACTTTTGAATCCTATGGCCAGCGTAAAAATAATGGGTACAGTATCGCCATGCCTGAAACCAAAGTGAGTATTTGAGATTTTCATAGTTTTTCAGGAGAGTGGAAATTGTGTTTTGAAGATTTTGGCAAGAACAGCTTTTTGAGTATTTGATTAGGAAGTAAGTCTATACCGCAGTACAGATATCTAGACAGTAGGATCCATCTCAAAAATATTTGGCACCAAGGGTCTCGACGCTTATGAAAGCTCCTCCCATTTCCTTTGGTCAAGCGCTTCATTGTATATTTCTCAGAAGGAGATCAAAAGAATTGTACTTGTATTATAAGGAGAATATAAAGTAATGCTTGTTGTTATTTTTGTTATAAATATTCTGTCACGAACTTGCAAATTACGTAAAACGTCTCTTCAGAAAGCACTTCTTTATGACTCATTAAGTTAACCCTCACGATTCTTTTCATTATCTCTCCAGTTTCGGGTTACACGCAAGTTTGGTATAAAACTTGGAATCTTTCAGAATTGTGTCAAGATTATTTAAAATTATTTAATCATTCTTGTTACAAAGTTTATTGCCAGTTGCTAATCAATTTTTTTTTTGTCCGGGGTATTTTTGAAGCCATAGGGAGGGGTTATGGCCCCTCACTAGATCCACCAATGGCCTTGTTTGCATAATTTACTGTAGCTTAATTATTAAGCTTTAATATGACATAGCAAAACTTTTGCAGATGCCAAAACAAATGATTTTAGTCATGTGCATTTTTAAGATTTTCTTTTTTGGAGAAAGAGAAGGGGTTAAGTTTCTTTTTTTTTATTCTTTACATTCAGTTCTCGTTTTAGCTGTCTTGGCATTATTTGGTTCGCTTTTTAAGAAATTTGTCCTCGCTTAGGCTTTGAGCGGTAGCTAACAGAATTTTATAATGCCCCTTTTGAATATCTTTGTCTTATCCGCCTGTAGAGCTACCACCGTTACTTGGCATTTCAAGGACATACACAAATTCTCAGTTTTAAGGATTGGAATCCTCTTGGTTTCTCATAAGGTGCACAAAAAGAATAAAAGTTTTGTTACTAACGTTATGAAAGATACTCATTACCCCCGGAGAAAGTTGTGCGATTGGCGTATTTTTTGTTCTTTGTTATTGATAAATACAGTGTTGACAGTTCTATTTTTCTAAGAGTAGGGTTTTGTATCAGTTCAAAAGTAGGATTTCGTGTGACAATGGATTTTTTTTTCAAAGCGAGAAGGAAATTTGCGAAAATTGATCATATCCTTATATTGTGGTCCTCATTTTATTTATTTTTTCTTTAGACCCACCTTCTCTCCTATCAGAGATATCATACTAAAAATTAATAGTTTTCTGCTTTCTAGCCAAGATGCATTAGAGGCAAATTTAAAAACAAATACACATTTTAGTGGTAGATCCAAAATCGTACGGGGTTTTACGCTAGAAAGCCTTTTTCTAGAATATTCATCGAGTTCGTTTACCAGCAAATAAATGAAATGGTATTTCTTACTGCTGAGTCTGTGTAATCTTAGATCTTTTACGGCACAATTTCTAAAATATTTCTAAAACTAAAACCATAGTATAGATATCTAGGTATCAGTACAGATATCAAATGTCATCACGTTATGACATTGTTCAAATAAACTTATTTTTACCTTGACTATCCTTATAAATTCATTCTTTTTTTTTCCTTTCAATTCTCAAACCAATGTTATCTTTCACTTTTGCATTATTATAGCCAGACCGATTATTTTCCCTTTTCTTTTTTTTCTCCGACGTAATGCATTCTTCCTTATCCCCTAGACGCTCGATTCGTCTTATTTCTGTTCCTGTCCTCCAGTCTGTGAATACCGATGCCACACTCGTGCTACCCATTGAAAAATCTATTGTCCCTTGTGTTTCTCTTGGTTTAGATGTTTTCCGATGGAGCTGCATTGCGGTCCGGCTTTGTCTAATGATTGAGATAGGAGATGATCGTACTGTCTAAATATCTGTACTATGCTCTATACAAACCATCGTGGGCTGCAGCGTAATTGGGATTACGGCTAATGTCTGGATTACAGTTTGTGTTCACTTCAAAATTAAACCGTTGAGCGTAGGAAGAATAAAGAAAAAAAATATTCGTTTCCATTCAGCAACTTTAAATTCACTGTAAATACAACAAAAAAATTGTCCAATGGATGTAAATGAACAGGAGGATGTTTCATCAAGCTCATTTTCTATTTCAAAAGACCCCAGAAATTATAATAGGCTATGTTTTCAGCGTATACTACTGCTCTGGTATTACCCTTAAGACCAAAGGAAACGTTCGGTCGTTAAAATGTATTTTGCCGTAATTTCTTTGATACATAATGCTTGATTAAATTGAGCCTTCTGTATTTGTTTTTAGGATATATCTGTGCAAGGGTTGAAAGACGATGTATCAGTTTCAATTGTCGAGAAGATTACACGTTTCCATATACATTGTGCTTTTCGATTGGTTCAGTTCGAGGCAAGTCAGTTTGATCAAAAATTAAATTCTGAGAATTTAACTAAATCGCTCATTACTCTCAGAGAGATGTACCAAAGGAGACGTTTGGAAAGGATTGAATCTCCAAACGAAGCTGAATTTCACGCGTATCATTTATTGCTTCAGTTGAAAAATAATCAGGGGTTTACCAGGTATTTATCCTATTTCTATGTTTTCATTCAATGTTTGTAAGTTTCTCCCATTTCGCTAGTGATCATAGTCAAAAATACCAATAGTCACTAAAACCCTACTACCTTTCCTGAACTAACAAAGAAAAGAGAAACACAAAGAATAAAGAGTTTTTTTCTTTATATCAAGACAGTGGGTGAATCCGGAAAAACTAAACTAAGACCAGGATACATCAAGGCTATAGTCAATACCCGTCCCATACAACTAATACAGTTAGTGGCTAAGAGATATTACGAGGCTGCATACTGTTCATTCAGAGCCCAGTATCTGCGCAAGTATTATCGCTCTAAGTTTTTTTTTTTTGTTTTTTTTAGTAGCAAATTTCGCTACGAAAGATAGAACATTAAGGTAGCCTATAGAATGAGCTATAGTTTCTTGAATAACTGGTATACAGAACATTTGTTACGATCAAAGATGCTGTTGATTAGTTAATTATATTACGAAATACAGACATGCAATCTATGTGTCTGCCGTCTGGAAACCGGCCACATAGCCCTTCAATGGTGCTAGCCTCCCATCATTCTTAGTTGCAAGAAGGGTCCTCTGAAACCAGTATCAACAGAACTAAGAAGCAACAACTGTGCAGGTTCGACCATGTCCAACGAATTGAGTTGGACCTTCTCCTAAAGATCACTTTCGAAGGATTTCTCCATGGCCTTCATCCGCAAGGTAGGCTACAGATATGACGGACGAATAAATTTGAAAACGTCAAGATAGCCTAGTTATCACGCACCACACCAGATAGGGAAATACACCGAACCCTTGTACATAACCTAAGAGGAGCTGTGGTCTCAGAGTATCCCACAAGAATGGCTGGGACCTAAGTAAGTAGTAGGCAATCAATGGAAATTTCTTGAAAACTGGCCAAGCCTAATGCTTTAAACAGAGTGGTATGGAACAAAAGTGTTCCCCGATGTCTTGGCATTAATCATCATGAAGCTAAGACCTTCTTCTAGTAGTTGCAATGTCAGTATAACTAGAACACGATTTGGGCCTTTAACTTCAAAGAGGGACTTTAAGTTTGACTCTAAAGATAAGCGTTATAAAATCAACGGTTAATAATGCTGGATTTATGTGTATTTCATAATAAATTAATTTGATTGGGATATGTATATTTTTTGTGATATCTTTACCAATAGATAGACAGGTGAATCCGAGGCCGCACTCAGAGAATTTTAAACCCCCACCCCCTCTCCCTTATTGTGAAATGCGCGAAATTGATTAAAAATTAGGATTTATCGGTTATTTAACAGATATTGAACACCCGCAATGAATTTTTCCCGTACTTAAGTCATCCCCTCCCCGCTGCTGCAAAACAATTTGAATTCTTGATTGTGGGTAATTTCAATGCGGACGTAAAATGCCTCTTGCCTGGTTCTAATTCGATATTAAATAAAAAAAACAAAAAAAAACAAGGTTTTTTAACTGAAAGTATTGACCAACATTAAAACTTAAAGCGAACAAAAATCATTCCGTATACGAAGGGGGATGCCTAAGGGCGTATCCAGGGTTTTCTTTGGGGGAGGGGTACAAAAACTTCAGAACGTATCAAAAATGTGTTCATATAAATTTGGTTACGTTTTACGTGTCGCCCAGACATTTGGGGAGAGGGAAGGGGGTTAAACCTGGTAGCCCCCTCCGTCTGTATACCGCCTTGGGGGGGTGCGCTTCCCTTATCCCTCACTCTTAGGCTAAAGTAAAAAAAACGCGCCAAAAACCTATTCTTATGGATTTTTGCTACGTTTTTACGAGTCGCACAAAAAATTCGGGTGGGGGGGGGGTTAAAGCCCGGTAGCCCTCTTCCTCTAGATACGGACTTAGCCCTCCCTCATTCCTCGCTCTTTACGCTAAAGACTTAAAGTTCTTTAAAAATACTTCTCATTCAAATTTAACAGCCATCGTGTTTCAGGAGTTGTTTTTAAAAAATTGGGACAAAAAGTCAAACTTTAGCGTAAAGAACGAGAAGGTTAGGAAGGGGAGCCACCCTCACTTATGGAATAGTTTATGTCCATTTCAAGTTTTAATGTTGCTCCTTGCTTTCGGTTGAAATACATAGTTTTATATTGAATTTCTGACCATTTTTCAAATCGTGACTACCATGCCTCCTGCGTAAAATTCCCCTTAGGAAATCTTCTGTGGAAATTTCCCTCCTCGTGGAAATTCCCCCCTCCGCAGAAAATTCCGTTTATCTCTCAATGACAAATAATATATGTATACGATGGGCGAATTTCGTAACTTACAGGACTTTCCCCAGGGTCCTGTCATCCCCCATGGCATAGTTATTGGACCTTTCAACTATCCTGATCAAATGGTTATGTCAGAATTTTTTTTTTTGAAAATCAGGCAAATTTTCTTAAGCTCGTAGCTTTTCATGGGTAGCAATAAAAACTCAATAAATTTCATTATCCGGGACCAGTATAAAAAGCCATTTCTTTTAATGTCTTAATTGTTAACATAGTTTCTTTTCTTAGAGTTTCAGTTACTATTGGGCCGAGTCGCTCCTTACTTACAATACCACCAACTGTTTGATTAAGTGTTCTAATCCCTCGCATTGTTGCAAAAAAAATCACCGAATTATCCAAGCTTCGACAATTTCGGTTGTGTGTCAGATCTAGATGGCGCTATTTATTCAAGGAGCCCCAAGCCATTTCTTGTTCAGGTACTCATTGATCAGAAGGATTCTGGCCACTTACCTCTATTGTTTCAAACCTCCATGAAGTTCCACTAAGATACTTGTGTAAAGCTTAGTAAAAATAGGTGGTTTACTATAAGTGACTGAAGAGGACAGATATGTATCAATTCAGAGTTCAAAGTGTCAACACCTAAATTGAATATTCCATGGACAGTATTAATTCAGTAAGTTTTATGTGAAGAAACAAAAAATTTCGCAATAGGGGTTATAGTGACGTATAATCCCTAAATATACTTATTGACCTACATATCAAAGATATTGCACGGACATTTTTAGTTCAGTGGGTTTTTTATGCTAAGATTTATATCATGTTGCAATAAGAATTACAGTGGCTTGGACTATGATTTTCGATTGTGAAGCGAGAGCTGCCTACATGGTAATTAAGCAATGACAGGCTCTATTTTTGTGTGTCCGGTGTTGAGCTTTTTGCAGCGGTTTATAGCGAAGGATAAAGACTCAGTCATTCAAATTGCTGCAAAGTTTTTTTTTGGAAAAGATGAAATTAAGCGTGCGATCGAGACGTGCAAAAACACTTTTCAAGTGGACATTTTTGAAAAGCGAAGAGGTTTGCTATGTCTTTCCTGTCAGATATTTACGAATTAATTATTGGTTTAGTTCAACCATTGGTTTACTTCAACCGTGTTAAAATCATGATGATTTTAACACGGATCTAAAAAATGAGAATGCGCCGCTTACTCAAATATTACTTTCCTCCCTTCTAGTGGCGTTTTTCTGCTACCAAAATCGAAGCCGTTTTCTTATGTGCACAACTTAGGTCCACTTCCGATTTGGATTCCGTTCTAACAGGCGCCCACCAGATGCAGGGTACCATGGTTGATGTTTCAAACGACATCCTAAGAAGCGATTACTTAAGTTTGCAGTTTCGACTTACCTATTCTCTGCCTCTTCATACGCAAAAGCCTAAGTGGTTTTTTAAACTTCGCTGGAATCATCTTGATCTCTCTTTATATTAGAGAAACATTACATTATATGTTGTAGAAAATCCGGATTCCATTTCACCTTTTATGTACGTTCATAAATAGGAACAATCGCGATTTGGATTTTTACTTGGCGGAATTAGTTCATTCAATCTTTAATTTTGAGTTGGGACACGCCAAAAAGAGTGGAGTGAAGACGTTGAACTTCAGAGTGCTAAACATTGACACAAGTCCTGGTTTCGTATTTTCGCCGACTGCGGTTATCCAAGGTCAGGTAGTTTCTTTCAGATCTTCAAATATACGAAGCGTGTATATAGAAATGATGTGCAGCAATGGAAACGGCGTCAAATCGGCAATCATTCGCGGGATATTAAAAAAAACCCCCAGCTGTTGTGGCGTCACGTGTCAAAACTTACCTCGACTTCTTTATCTGAGGACAATCCGATTGATTTAGGCTCTTAGAAAAGTCATTTTTCCTCATTATTTTCTGACGATCCACCTCCTCTTGACACAACATTTAGGTTTATACTTTTGGGTTACTTTGCAAAGTTAGACCAGGCTAAAAACAATATCACTATCACGCCAGCATTTATTCAGGCAGATATTCACCGTCTTAAACCAGGTAAAGCATCGGGCTCAGACGGCGTGCAACCCGAACATCTGATATACGGAACAGCAAACTTGTTTGAACATCTTGCTATTTTATTTCAGGCTTGTATCGTCAGCAGTATATTCCTGATCTGCTATGTGAAGGTCTAGTAACGTGTTTTTTTAAGAAAAATAAAGACCCGAAATCCTGTGACGTATATAGACCGATTACTGTATGTTCGACGATGGGCAAGCTTCTTGAGAAGCTTATCTATAATGAAATTAGCACGAAATATGATGATGGCGATAACCAATTTGATTTTCGGGGTGGTCTTTGGCGTGCTGAACGCCCATTCAACTCTTCTAGCGATTCTTTAAAGGCATAAAAAGGCAAAAAGTAACCTCTACGTTTGTGCCATTGATATTTCAAAGGCTTTTGACTCCATTCTTCTCTCCCAAGCAATTCTGTCTCTGTGTAGAAGTGAAGTTAATCCATTTGTTTGTACCTGCCTGTGGCAGGGGTATCAGGACTCCTCAATCCGGATGCATTTGCAAGGTACTGTTAGTAATCGTATTCGTGTGCGCCGTGGTGTTAAACAAGGTTCTGTTCTTAGTCCGGCAATATTTAATAACTATTAGACTAGTTACTCGAAAGATTCCACCATACTTAATAACCATATATCGACGCAAGTCACTTGTCTCATGCCGATGACATTCTTCTCTTCGTTGATAATTTTGGGGCAATCCAGAACGCTATTGATGATGTTTGCTCTGGAATGAAACAAATCGATCTTTCAGTTGCCACTTCTAAAACAGAGTTTCTTGTCTGTGGACTGGATATTGCCTCCAATGATGCAATCCAAGTTGGCCCCACCCCAATCTCATCTTCCAGTTCACTTAGGTATTTAGGCCTTCCATTTGGAACTTCGCAGTTAGATCCGCTAGGCAACTTATAGTTGTTTCTTTGAAAGAGAAACTAAGAAAATCTTATGGTCTTCTCGCCAGGGTAAAGGGCCAGTTTGATAAGAGAACCCTTGGTCGGCTCTATAATGCGTTTTTTGCACAGCATGTGTTGTTTTTTTACACCTTTTTGGAAATTTTTTCTCTGCCTCTAATAAAAGGCAAACCTGATCACTGTTCTTTAGGTTCCCCAAATATTTTCTTAGTATTCCCATTTGGACTCGTAATAGTTACATTTTCCGACGGTACAGTGTTTTTGAGATTTGTCAAAAATGGACGAACTGTCACGAAGGTTTGCTGACTGCTACAACAACATTATCGATTTCTCACTGACTTGCCTTCTATCAAGTGCCTAGCGTCGCTAGTTGTGAAATCTTATTATGTTTGACCCATGTACTAAACCATGAAGAAGATAATGGAAAAAGGGTTGATTCAGTAATGTATATGAAATATGCAGAAGAGAGCGGGAGGTGAGTGGGGAGAGCTGTATAGGTACCGGTCGGCCTATAGGCCTTAAACTGCTAGGGACAGGTAGCTCAAGTACCCGCACTTACCGCAACATCATTAGAATTAAGTAATTTCATAAAAAGAACCTATTGTTAGCTGATTGGAGGATATTTCATTTTTATCTGAAGATATTTTTGTGGAGTCAAAGAGGTGAATGGACTAATTAGGCAGTCCATATACCCTTACAAAAAATTTTGGAACTGGAACTGGATGCTGAAAAGTGTTTGAAAGTTAAAGTTGTCAAGGATTGTGCGTGTTTTTTTTCTGTGCCATTTTTGTTCTTCTTTTCATTTTCTTATGCTCCTCTTCAGTGCACTTTTGTTTTGTACAGAGGGTAACAATAAATTACTATCATTTTATGGCTCTAAATGTACTTACATTGAGTAGCTTAGTATTAATAGAAACAATCTGCGTTCCTGGTCGCTTTTTTAACAGCTCTTTTTATTTTGGTCATAGTAAACCCGATGTAAATTATCATTATAATCTGGCTGTGTCTTGTCTTAAACATGCGAAGAACTAATTGACCCCAGAGAAGGTTGAGGAAGTTTCGGATTCTCCGAGTTCAGCTGAAGCTTGGGATGGATATTATTTGTATAATTTTTTCATAAATATACACCCTTACGGTTTCACAATCACATGTAATTACTATGTATTTTTCGTCCATTGAAAGTGCCCATAACAGATTGAAATCTTCATCCAGTAATTTTTTATGGGATTTTGGGTTTTATCTTCAGCCAGATTACAAACTTTTGACTTCACTTCTTTAGTTGTTAGGTTGTTTAAATTCATCTGTTGCATCCGGTACCTTTGACTGCGGTACAGTTAATTCAGTTCTTTAAATTTGGCAAGTCTTCTCTTAACTGTTAGTGTTTATTAGTTTTAGAATCTATTCCTCATCCGCATCTTATTTCTAGAATTGATTTTGGAGAGAATGGTTTTCTTTCTGGGGTTGGATTTAGCCACAATGGTCGATTATTTTCTCCTCCTCCTTTGGGTGGTTTTCAAAATAGCCTAACTATTCACCTTTGTGCTCTGGTATTTCTAAAGCTTTCGACTCTATTAACCACTTTCGCTTATTTTACTCACTTCTTACTAAAGGAATTATTGTTTCTATCATTTTTTTGCTCGGATATTGGTACTCTTTATGTCTTTTTTAAGGTTAATTTTTCGATTTCGGAAAAAAGGAGTACCGTTTAGATAGAGGTCACATAAGGAAGTGTTTTATCACCTAGTCTGTTTAAAGTCTGCATGACTTAAGTAATTGAAAACATGCTTCTGGCTGATTTTTCTGGGTCATTTAATGTTTTTAGTCATCTAATTCTCATCATCAACTAGAGTTCCCAGTCTATTAATAACATTGATGAAGCATGTGTTCCAAGTTGTCTTTATTTAAGTGATGATAAGTGCAAGTATCCTACTGTAGGCTCATTGCCCCCTTTCTTTCGCTTAGCGTGCAAATCGTTTTATGTCTTCTTTGTCGTATATTTAGGGCGCTGAACACCAATACTGTTAACAATGAACTATCTTTACACTCTTGGTTGGTTTCTGACTCCAGGATAAAAATTCAAGTTGGTAACTCAGATTATTTGAAACAAAGGAATATTTAATCTCTAAAATTTATGTAAATTATGCAAATTAGTTTCAGCTTTCTGCGATCGTTTAATTCTCGATTTTTCTGGGTTTCACTCTCTGTTAAAAAAAAATATTTTTTTTGCGTATTCAGTATTTCCTGTACTGCAAATTCTTTCTTTTTATCCTTCCCATGGTATCGTAAAATCCTGTGTGGCGCAGTGGATTTATCTCTGTTTTGTAATGCGGGGCCCCGGGTAATGCTTGCTACCTGTCCCTGAAAAAAAAAAAAAAAAAAAAAAAAAAAAAAAAAAAAAAAAACGGCAGCAGAAAAGTTGACAATTGTCAATGCCCTACTCGCCATCAGTCGTTCTGGAGGATTTTCATCCTTCACCCATGGTACCCTAATAGGGAGATTCGAGTGAATGATGTTTTTAATAAGTGAATTCGAGTGAATGATGATAAGTCGCTGTGCTAAGTACAAGGCTTTTGAATATTAGCACTAATAAGTTACCACCGTTTCACTATCTTGAAAGTATAATATTTTGTAATTAGTGTTTTTCTCTTTATATTTTACTCCGTTACTTACTTTGTTGTTATTAGTGGAAAAAAATGACAATATATTAGAAATTTTAATCCTCTATTTATGATGTGATCATCGTAGTTAGTCATTTTACGCAGTTTCGGAAAGATTAAAAACCATCTACCTGCTTAATTTTTGCTTTACATATTTAAGTTAATTCTCCAGACTTAACTCCTTACAGTCGTAACTTTGATTCCTATATTCCTTCCATTCTTCTATTTTAAATACCTCTTTTTAAAATCAGATAACTGAATTCAATTAACTGTCGATTTGTTTTCCTAGTGGATTAACTGATGGCAAGCATCTTTCGCATACTCGAACAATCAAATTTGCCCTTTCAATTTGGCGGGCTTTTCGTTTCAATAACGCCGTTCTGTTCTTTCGTCTAATCAAAAATGAAGCCACTTATTTGCAAGCTGCTCTGCTCCAACGCTATTTTGGAGATGTCCGCTTCAGAGCCCTGAAAATTTTACAAAGGGCTTGCGGAATGAAGCAGTTGCTAAATGTAAGTAAATTATCAATTCAATTAATATATTTTTTGTATATTATCAAGGATTTGTCTATTATTGTGTTGTGTGAGCATCACTTTGGCTTTTTCCTTCCTTTTTTTTCATGCTGAAAGTTTGAACCTTAGGATGGATTGATGAATATTATGTTAGATTTGTCAGCCGAAGTGGAATTTTATTGTTTATATATGAGGGGACTGTCAGATTTTTTCGGCCAGGCTATCGATTTTTCGAGCCATGTCTCTGATTTCGAGTGGGACGCTCGGTTTAATTTTGAAGTTAGACTAAAATCTAGAAGTACGTAAGATGGGCGACGACTCCCTAGTCCATCGCCAAAATAGCTTCTTAAAATGATAAATACAGACATTTAGAGATCGAGAAAATGTGTATTTTTCCTCGGAATACCATCATTCAGAATAAACAGAAATGGATAGTAACAATACTTCTATAGTGAGCTGGTAACAAAAAGTTTTTTCTTACCCGTGATTTTGGCAAAAGGTGCAATTTGGTTTGCTGTATTAGGCACTGAGGCAGAAGAATGCAGTCGCATGTGTCTGCTAAGCTTTAATATCCCGCTTGTTGCCAAAGAAATTAGAACTTTTCCTTTGTTTCTTTCTTAGTAATTTTTTAAAAAGTCGGTCTGCGGCAAGGGAATTCACTCTTTAGCCAAAACAGATGTGTTTCTTCCATGCTGATCCACATCCAGCTTTGAAACTACACAGATCCACTTGAAGCTTGTGAAACATGTACCTTGGGCCAAGGGAACACTGGGGACTGTTTTTAAGATACACACGCACCTTCCAAGCCCCGTTTACCTTGGGCACGAAATTGGTAGGCAGGTACAAAAGGCAGACCACTGAAATCTGTTTGACAGGTACCTACACCCAAGGAGATTTTCCTTGGTAAAGATATAGTGAAATATGAAAAAAAACTTAATCTGATCCATCGCCGAATATTTTCTTAGAATAAAAAACAGAAAAATACAGAAACCTAAAGAAGGAGAATTTCTCCATGGGTTTGAAAGTGCTGCTGTCCATTTTTAAAAGTAATTTCTGTATATAATTTTGGTTGACTCTTATCATTTTGTTTTCTGCAGTTGGAACTGATGCTAAGAAATTGTATGACAGTTGCAGAATTTAGAGAGTGCCTTTATACTTTCCTTAGAGCGATATTAGCAAGGCGACCTTTGGCAAGAAAATCAGCTTTTAAATTAAGGGAATTACATTTTTTTTTTTTTTATAGCTGATCAATAATCAGATTATGCAGAGCACTAAGTTAGTATTGTTCTGTTTTGTAAGACTCGGTGGAGGAAAATCCGAATATTCCACCTGGGGTTTTGAAATCGTGAAAAGGGAAGTTAATGGTGGGAAAGAGAACTACATGTCCGGATGTCTACTTTAAAGATGCCTGAAACTGTATCCCATACAAGTAAGAGCAAACCCAGGTTTTTCAGTAGCTTAAAGAGTTGGTCACTATTGGAATGCTTGAAAAGCTGCTATGGTAAAAAGAATGGAACTGCTTGAGTAGCTGCTATGGTAAATAGAATGCAGTACAGTAGACTGTTAGGACAGCAGCGACAAGGTAGTCTTTATTAGCTGCTTGACTAAACAAGTTAGTGGGTATAGTTGTTTATAGCCTTTTCCATGAGCTTCCAAGGATTGTTAACTTATGGTTTCTTTCATGTTACTCGGAAGGTCACGACGGGTACTGTTCTTTGGTTTGCTAACCTCGTTACTGGAATGCTGTCCCGATATGGTCCCTAATTGGTCCCTATTTCGGTCTTAGGAAGGTCCCTAAGTCCCTAATTTTGGACGTTACTGACTGTTCAACCCCTGTATCCTCATATAAGAAGATATTAAGAATAAGATCAATAGACTCCGCATAGAGGACCTTAAGAGGATAGTAAATTTTGAAAGAAAAATATTGTTATATCGATTACTACCGGGAAATTTTGATTCGCCCCAGGCTATGTGAACAAAATCCTTTTTAATAAGTAACATTAACTTGCATTTATTTAAAAAAATCACCCATTACAACATGATCGATTGATGAAATGATGGATTAAGACACGTCTATTTTTAAGGGTGTCTACAGGTTGGGAGCCAGGATGCCTTCAGCCCTGTAAAAGATCGAAGCTTGCCCAGATTTTCAGCAAAAATACATTACAAAATAATACAGGAATAAGAAAAAAAAATTATAAAACCAGTAATAATACGTCCTAATCGGCACCACAAGCCTTACAACAAAACAAATTCAAAAGTACGACTAAAATCATAAAATCGCACCCCGAGAGGCCACAATAAGGTACTCAATTATTTATTTAGACCCCCCCCCCCACAAAAAAAACAATAACAAGAGAACTAAAATTCATACTTTGTACGAACGATTTCTTTTATTTCTCTCTTAAAAAAAGAAATATCATTATTATTTTTAAAACTCTGATCTAGATTATTCCAACTTCTAATTCCCCTATGAAGCACAGAAAACGTCGACCAGGTCAAAATAATCAATCTCTCCGGGAGATCGAGTGTCATAATTGTGGATCATGGATCTCAAATTAACTAAACTGTCAAAACATGAAAGATTTGTACCATGTTGTAGCCTAAAAATAAACAGAAGTTTATGTAATTCTCGTAGTCCAGAAGCTGGTAGTATCCTTATTCGCTCGTAGACGTTCCGTACGGAATCCCAGGGTTGTAGGGCACCCAACAAACGAACAGCACTATTTTGGTACGGGCCGGACAACGGAAGCAAATGTACCAAGCCAAACGCTACTACAATACAGACTATATGGATGGATAAGGGAAAAATAAAGGAGGCGTAGGACATATGTATGGAAAAAATGCCTAAGTTTTCTCATTATACCTAGGTTACGAGACAAAATTTTACTGAAAAATAATTGATTATTCCTCTTCCCATTCGACCTAAATTACGTAGTAAAATTATTATTAAAACTGTTTGCCACACAGCTACTGCTGATCGAGAATTGTTACTGAACATGCGCATTCTCCTGAATTTTAAATTACAGTCCAACGTTTCAATTCTTAAGCAGCAAAAAGCTAAAAAAAATAAATAAAAAATGTACAAATAATCCTAACATTAACCCGTAATAAAACTATGTCAATTAAAAACGACAGAAATAAATTTTAAAAAGCATTTAAACAAAGTCAATTAATTCATAAAAATAAAGTCGTTTTAAAGTTAAACATAAAACTGGCAGAATATGTTATCAGTAAATAAATGACACCGTGGCAACTATAGCCATCAGTACTCATACGTCTGATATTGTAAGGAGGGGATGGGTATCTGATGCCTAAAAAGTACGTTTTTGTTTCAAGATTTGTGACTACTGAATGTTAAGTTTTAGCAACTAGATAATTATAAGAGTAATATTTGGCAGACAAAACTACTTCGAAACAATATTGCTTCATAAAAGAACTAGCAGTGGGTGACCTATCTTCAGCAAAGATGGTGGTAAATCTGAAAATCATCTAGAACCTGTACTTAGTGGCCTTATGATGCTCGAGATTGTTGTCTAATATTTACCTAGTAGGTATTACTTGGTAAATATTACCTCTACTAGAACTAACTAGTAGGGGAATCCTTTCTTATTTATATGTATGAATCCTTCTTTATCATCTGACGTTTTTGTTTTGTATCTTTTTTTTTTTTTTTTTTTTGTAGGTTTATCCAGCAGTGGAGTTTCGTGAAGCTATGTGTTTTGATCAAGATGAGTTGGAAGAATTTCTTATGCTGGCTGGAACTAGCATTGATAAGGAGGAAAATATAATGCTCAGTGAAGTATCAAACTCTCTTACAAGTGAAATCTCAGTTTTAAGTAGTATCATCCAGGAAAAGCGACATCAAAACATTGCAGAGGTATTTATTTTCAGAAACCTAAAAAGTGTGTCATTGTCTAAGTGCCAATGATAATGGAATCTGATTCTTGGAACTCGTGAAATATACACAGCCATATATATTTTTAAAGACAGGGAGAATTGGTAACTGTATTTATAATGAAAAAGACCTCCTGATGAAGTTAGACAGTTTTTAGTAGTTTCGGGTACGAAATTAAAAAAAACGTGGGTGAAGATCAACGAAAAATAAACAAATCAAATTTCACCAAACAAATTAAGTAGGTGTTGCCCCCTTAAAGGTGCAGTTGTCTTTAAGAATCAACGAGTTCTTAGTATTTGGATTTTTATGGACGAAGAGGGTTGTTAGTTTAACTAATTATTTTTGTTTATTTATTTTTATGGTTCAACGTGGCAACAAACGTTTTTGTAACGAAGCAACGTTACAAAAAGGGGGGGGTGTTTAGCGGAAATTTAGGGTTATTTTGTTTATCGAAGTAACAGTAGTTTGTTTTTTATTTGTGAAATTCTAAAACGGGCTTTTGGTAGATTGCAATAATCAACTAAATTATTAAAGCTAGAAGCTTCAAATTTTTTGTAAAATAATTTTGAAATCACGTGTTCCTCTTGACGGCCGTAGTTTTGTCAACCTCAAGGGCTGTGACTGTAGTCGGTTAAAAAAAAAATTAATCTGTGTGTACGAAAGAACCTTTTTTGATTTATAAATTTAATAATAAATTTCACAGTTTATTAATTAAAAAAAATTCAAATAAATGTACATCCTCGTGCATATAATAGCAAATACCGAAATCAGAAACAATAGAAAGTATATCTTAATCAATAAGCACTGAAATGGTTATGATAATTAGTAAAATGATAATTAGGCTCAATTACAATTGATACGGACTGGACTGTGCTTTGATTGACTGCATATTTATGACTGCATATTATGAAAAGGAAGAATGATGTAATTAATGTGATGGCTGGAGTGCCTTCAAAGAGAAGCCAGGTCCAATTTTTTTAGTCAAAGACCCAAGCTGCCGATCGAAACAAGGCAATTAAAGGGAGAAGACAAAACCTCGCAAAGAGGGTGGGGGGTTTGTCGTCTAACTTTAAAATAAATTATTTTTCAAAGTTAGTTCCAACTTTCAGTTTCTTTCGATGCTTATCTTTTAAGTACATAGAGGCTAGGGAATGCATAAGTTGTACACGCATAAGTTGTGACAAAAGACAATACAAATTATATTGCTGTTTCGCTCGCGCTTGGATACTTCTTCTGAGGGCTCTGCCAAAATTTAAGTAACAGTACAATTTCATTTTTTTTTTTTTTCAGATCGTTGTCAAAAGAAATTTTGATTATGTCGTGTTCACCAAGATTAAAGATTTCTTACTTTTCAATCATTTTACAACCTGCTGCGAAAGCCCCCATAAACACAAAATATAGTATGCATTAAGTAGCTAAAGCTTTTAGTAAGCAGTAATGAGATGTGTTCTTCTACTTTGGTCACATATTAAAAGACAAGTCTATGTCAAGAAGTCTCTAATTTCGGCGATGAATATAGAAAAAAAAACTGACGGTCACCCTGTCTTGGAAGTTCAAAATGCAAAAAAGTTTGTCTTCGGCCAAAAAAAAAAATATACTTGAGAAATAGAAATGGCCAGTGAATGGAAATACATTAGAATCGTTCCCGACCGGTTCAACCAAATTAGTTCTTTCAGCCGGTCAACAGTTAAGGTTAGCAATCAAACAATTAATACTTTATGTACTACTAGTACTACTACTAATAACTCATCGCAGCACCAAGACGCCTTAGGCCAACACAGCTACGCACGCTTCTCCTCCATTCTAATCTATTCAAAGCCTCCCTCTTTACGCCCGCCCAAGAAGTTCCCATTTCCTTTAAATCTTTCTTTATGACATCCTCACACCCCAACCTCGGACGAACTGCTTTCCGTTTAGCCCTAGATGGTTGGCCAAAAAGGACAATCTGTCATCCTTCATCCGCAGAACGTGCCCTAGCCATCTCAACCTTTCTCTAATTATAGCTAAATAATCCACTTCTTGAAAGAAAATCTCCCAATTTTAAATATCAACAAAGAAAAATAACCCAAATCGGTGACCAATCTCCAATGGTTGTAACTTTGGGTATTAATACTCCCGATATTCTTTATTGCTTTAGATGCTCAACCTCATTGTATAAAGGGACGTTTCATTTAGAGAAATAGTTATTTAGTGTATATATAAAAAAACAAAAAAAACAGTGCTTGATGGGCACTAGCACCTTGATGGCTCTAGCACCAGTGTGACACAGGATAGCCATATTCATTCACACTGACAGTTATATAGAATCCAATGAAATTTCAAGATTTGCGGACATGGATTTGTTCATAATGTAGATTACAATAGAAGAGCAAAACAAAAAACTATACACTGCAACCGTATCTCAACAAGATCAACAACCTTAAAAGACGAATAAATAACTTCAGGTAATTCATCTATGCTAAGACTTGGGCTTTTTTACCAGCCTCTCGGAAGCGAGTCAATATATCTCCAAAACAAGGTCACAAGAATGGGGCTTAAACTAAGGGAATGCTAAAGCACGTCGAAAAGAAGCTATTCCAGACCTGCTAACGGGTCATCTAATAGGTGAAGCAGTCCTAGTTTCAGTGTTGCGTTTGTCATACCTCCACTCAAACCTGCCGATAAGACATCATGTGCAACGTCATGTGAAACGTCAATGGTAAAAACAGCCCTTTAAAATCAAAAAGTCCCTAAATACGTAAAGGTGCCGTTCTGGGTACCCAGTTGACCGACCGTATTTCAAACAGTAGGTTCTATAAAAAGTGCGGTTTAATACCGCTTTCTAGGGCTATAATGAGAGAAAGGTTGAGATGGCTTGGGCACTTTCTGCGGATGAAGGATGACAGATTGCGGATGATTGTCCTTTTCGGGCAACCGTCAAGGAGTAAATGGAAAGCTGGTCGTCTGCGGTTGGGGTGGGAGGATGTCATTAAGAAATGATCTAAGGGAAATGGGAACTTCCTGGGAAGGTGTAAAGAGGGAGGATTTAAATAGATTGGTATGGAGGAGGAGCTTGCGTAGCTGAGTTGGCCTCAGACGGCTGGGTGCTGCGGTGAGCTGTTAGTAGTACTAGTAGTAATAATACATAAAGTACTAATTTTTTGATTGGTAACCTTAACTGTTGACCGGCTGTAAGAACTAATTAGTACATGAGTTGCCAATATATGATATTTTCGTTTTAAACCCACAGTTATATCAGAGCTGTATGTCTAGAACTTATCCATGAGCGTGCTTTTGGGAAAGAAATAAATACTCACAGAAATACAAAATTTAGCTGTTTGAGTTGCATATCATTTTTGACCGTGTAGAATTTTCAAGGACTAATTAAAACGCTATCTTCGCCCATTATCGATGGATGTTTCTTGTGCACTCAAATCGAGTATTTCCATCTCTTTTTCTTAGAAAACCATAAAAACCACTACAGAATACTATCAAACCCTGCAAATCTGCAGTACAAGTCTGTAGGAAGATTTTTTAATTTCTTTTTTATGTTTATAGTCTTTATTGGAAAACTTATGAATTTTTATCCTCGAATTTAGTAGTAGTTTTCATGGAATAGGTGAAGAGTAAAAACTAAGCTAAGCTTATATACAAATAAAACAAAACAATTATGTCTAGTCAAAGCTAGCTGGGAAAGCAATTATTGAGCCATTTCTTTCATTTCTGGAATTTTGGACCTTGATCATTCTTTCTTAGGGCGGCTATGTTTATGATTGTCAGTTTAAAGAGTCGATATCCTGATTTGAAACAAAGGATTTCATTTCGATCTGCGCAGCAATTCAAATGTAAAAAAAAACGTATTTAGTGTATGTTTTGCTTCTGGATTTATATGATATTGCTATATTAAAAAGAATGGACCAAAAGGGAGTTGGTTAACAACCAAGGTATGGTACAGTTATTAGTGGAAAGATTAAATAGCTAAAGCACGGGTTTAGTAGGTTGGAAATAACATGGATAATGATAGTATCACCAACAAAATCTTCCTAGAATGTTTTCAGTACCCATTTTCATTCATGTATCAAACCAATTCTCATAATTGTTAAATGCCCGGTTTGATTGTCAATCCTGTGCAAATCACATAAATCGTTTAAGGGGGCTAAATTGACTGTGTCCATTAAAGAAAAAAGGTGGAGAAAATACATAAGAGACAATTATTGCTAGATTTATAATACGGTCATCACCTCGAGTAGAAATTTTTTTTGTACGCGAGTAATTGCTGTAAGTAATTGTTATGTAAGTAATTGCCTACATGCTTGAGTCAATGCATTTGAGTATTGACTTACTAAGATTGGCTTCTTGGTAAATTATTTAGTGTTTAATATCAAGGAAGTTTGGCATTTGAAAGTTTGTCATTTATCGATACAAATCAATCTTTTTAGAGAGCATTTTGTGATTGTTCATGGTCAAGAGTCAATTAAGTGTTTTAACTCTAAATCTCCCAAACAAATAAAAGATTGCCTATTCTTAAGATTGCCTTCTTAAGATTGCCTATTGGAAGGTTTTTACCTTTATTGCTGTAAGTTGTTTTGAACTTAGTATCACGATTTCTCAGATTGACGAGAGATCTACGTCATTACATGCATACTTTATCTGACGGTGAAGTCATGTGATTCAAATTAGTTGACTTATGCGCTTTTTAGGATTCACTTTTTTTGGATTTTATTCTTTAAAGGGAAAGTACTCTGGGTGGAACTTGTTTATTTGTATCTAAAATATTTGGCACGAGAAACTGCATCGATTAGATAAAAAAAATTTTTTAGTTAAAAATCAAATATAGGAAGTGTGGGCGTACCAACCCTAAGATGCCAGGTTTTACATTAAGGCGTTTGTGATTCATTGATCTTCAATCTTTCAGATAATAAATAGAGGGTCTCTTCAGCCTGATCGATGTCACGAGCATATTCCACATGATAGTTTTGATTCAAATGGCTTTTTGAAAAGAGAAGCAAAACAAGCCTTAGATCAAGGTTTAATTCCTGGACAACTACAGCTCTCAAAACGTGCAAGAAGCGAAGGAGAAGTTTCAGAATCAGATGAAGACGAACCATATAAAATCGTTGATCGAGCTACATTATCAGCGCCTCAGCTAAAGGTTGTCTCTCCCTTACGGGAGATATTGAGAAGAAAGGAACCGGAAATAAAGGTTCCACACCTCATTAAGGAAGTTCCACCTCTGTCCTTTAAAACTATGAGGGAAGAGAAAAGGATACAAAGCCCTTTTAAAGTGTAAGTTTAAAATAAAATCAATTTAAAAAAAAAGGTCAAACCGACACGCCGGTTTTTTTTCACAATGCTAAAATATGCAAAGAGCATTGCATTAACTTGTTTTTCCCCGTCAAAGCTCTTCAGTTAAATGAATCTCGAGTAGCTTAATTTCATCAACTCTTTGAGACGCCAGAAAAGATGATCTAAAATTAACAGTATCATTTAGAAAGGAGAAGCTTCCCCAAATTTTTTTAAGTATGTCTGATGCTTTTCTAGGGATACCTCTAGTGCATTTCTCTAGAAAGTACTGATCATCCACATATTTCTACCAACCTGGACACCCTATTGTCAATTTTTTTTTACCTTACCAAGGAACAAAAGTAGCCCCAAAAGAGTACCAAAAGTGGCACACTGCAGTAAATCCGTAGGTTATCAGGAAAATTCACACAGATATTTGGTTTTTTGCTTTCTATTAGTGAATAAAACTTCACCTTGTCTAACTCCACAACCAATAGGCATTTGATTAGAAAACGAATCAGAGGCGGCTGTTTTTATTCTAAGCCCTCTATACCAGGACCAGTTTTTTTTAGTTAGTTAGTTAGCTAGATACCAAGATCTAAGAACTAAACACAGAAAGGGGAATCCTACCACTAATTAGAGCTAAAACAGTGGAAGCATTTGAAATGTTGTCAAAGCCTCGTTTTATGTCAAATAAGAGTGTATAAAGCGGAGAGCCAGAAGACCTTGACATATTAATAATTGCATCAAATGTTGAATGGGCGTAGTCACAGCCCATTCCTATTTTGAAGCCTTCTTCATTGAGGTCAAGATCCAAATGTTCGAAAAGATCCTTTTTACAAAATTCAAAGAGCTTACCAATTATAGAACCCTTCATTATCGGTTCATATGAATCACAAGATTGACAATCTCTTTTACCGGATTTTGGGATAAGAGTTGCCACCCCAACCTTGAAAGATGAAGGAACATTACCAGACTTGAGGATAAGAATAAAAAATTCAAGAGAAGAAGAAAAAAAGAAATGGGAGCCAATTTGAAATCATTTGAGTGGATCCATCATTTTCTTTGAAAGCTTGTTGTTTCAATTTACGACTTGCACCGAAATAGAAAAATCGTGCTAATTTAAAGAACTATTCAAAATTTCATCAACATGCAAAAGTTGTTAGGATCACAGGAAAGGTCACCAAAATAGGTTTCCCACCCAACAAGTGGAGATGTATTCGTTTCTGAAGGTTCATTAATTCTTTTTGTTAAACGTACAGCCTTCCAAAATTTTCTTTTTATTCACGTCAACATCAGACGAGGCGCACATTAGCAAAATATTATTATGACGACGAAGCTCTGACTGGAAAACCGCTTTCTTTTCCTTCATGCACAGAAAATCTAGGTGACCATCCTGCATCTTTCCACAATTTTTCCAAAAACAAATGTAGATTCATGATTAACATGTACAGGAAGCGGATTTGACGACCAAAAGGTTTTTCTATATTGGGGTTACATCATTTTACTCGAAAAGTTTATCTTCCACCATATTTAAAAACTTGAAAAACTTTTTCCTATGCTGATCAATGGTCTGTGTTGCGCAGGTACCGATCTCCTGATTCGATGTCTTCGGCCGGGAGTGCAACGCGTGGTTGGGGGCACATCATCCGAATGGGGGCTCCATATTTAAGCAATATAATAATTAAAAATGTATATAATTATGCTCAAGCTCTATATTTTCATTGTGACAATTCAGGTTAACAGGCACAATTACCTTTCAAACCAAAGATTCAATTTTATCCTGGCAAGCCGGCATCCATTTTTTATCCCAAATAGCTGTCAGAATATTTTGGACGAATAGGAACAGAATTAGATGTAGAAACTGAATTATAAATTACAGAAAACGTTTTCAGAAACTGAATTGGCAAATGGTCACTTATTGGGAAATCCGGTACAATTTTTACCATAAAAGACGGAATAAAATGGATAAAACTGAATCAATATTACTCGTACTCTCACTCCAATAAGAATCAGGAAAATCAAGTGACTTGTGGCAAAATTATGGTAAAGAGAAAGATAAGATTGTAATACGCTCATTTACACTCAGACCACTGTTAAAATCACCGCAAATAAAAATGTGTAAACTCGAATCTAATTGGGCAATGAAATTACTAAGTCTACTGCATGCAAATGTAAATGCTTCAAAAGACAAATCACCGTGATAATCTGCAGGCAAACTGAAACTGTAAGATGGTTGCTTATTCGAGTTACAGTTTGGTCTACAATTCGCGTTATCGCAAGGAGTACCTTTCGTTGATCTATGATTTCCACTACAACGAGCGCACTTCACAGTAGCAGAATCACAGTTCTTTTCAGTGGGAGAGAACATTTTGACATCTTTTTGGAAACCTTTTGTCTTTCTCAATTCTCATGAACTCGTAACCAAGCTTTGATCCCATGGACGATATAATGCTTCAAAAATGCTTGAGACTCAAATGACACTTTTACCGTTCCCGCCTTTCCAAGCAGCCTGAACTCCAGGATCTCAGGCAAAGTGGCTGCTAGAGTTTCGATGTCAAACTCCTTATCCACACCACGGATTATTCCGTAAAACTTACTTAAGCTTACTTAAGCTAGTGACACAGCCAGTGAAAGACCGTTTTAGAGTAGAGGAACTTTTTTCCAGATTCAGCCGCTCCATTGGCAGCGCAAGCGCTGCCTAAGTAAAGAACGATTTTGGCACAAAGTATTATTTATTATTTTTTTTTTTACTTTAGACCAGGGCACTTCGTATCGAAGGAGTTGTCGTAGAAATTCCGAAAAGGGCTCATTCGATTCAAAATTGGAATGGCTTGTGCCCTTTTTAATAGTCGAAATTTATTGGAAGGCAACTAACACCCCTTCCACGCCCACCCTTTCCTGAAAAAGATACCATAAAAATTTGTGACAGCCATTTTTTTCAACGCTGTTTAAGGTTCTGGAAATTTTGTCTTTTACGTTGACACCCCCCCCCCCCACAGCCCTCAGGGCAAGGGTTGTAATTTATGCCCTGGGGCTTATAAGGTTTTTGTAGAAAACGTTTTCGTAGAAACTTCAAAAAGAGCTCTTTCGATTGGAAATTGGAATAGCTACTGCCCTTTTTAATAGTCGAAATTTATTGGAAGGCAACTACCACCCCTTCCACGCCTACCATTTCCCCAAGCACATCCAATCAAAATTTTGAGATAGCCATTTTGTTCAGCGTAGTTGATTTCCATATAGAAATTATGTTTTTGAGGAGGACACTCCCCCACAGCCCTCTGGGCAAGGGTTATCAGTTATGCCCTGGGGGCATATAAGGTCTTTATAGAAAGCTTTGTCGTAGAAACTTCAAAAAGGGCTCATTCGATTGGAAATTCAAAGGGCTGGTAGCCATTTTGTTCAACGTAGTTGAAAGTTCTGGAACTTAGGTCTTTGAGGATGACAACCCCCCCACAGTCCTCAGGCCAAGGGTTGTAAGTTATTGCCCTGGGGAATATAAGGTTTTTATAGAAAGCGTTGTCGTAGAAACTTCAAAAAGGGCTAATTTGACTGGAAATTGAAATAGGTAGTGCCCTTTTTAATAGTCGGAAGTGATTGGAAGGCAACTAACACCCCTTCTACGCCCACCATTTATCCAAAAACATCGAATCAAAATTTTGAGATAGCCATTTTCTTCAAAGTAGTTGACATGTCCGGAAATTGTATCTTTGAAGATGACACTCCCCCCCCCCCCCACAGCCCTCAGGGTAAGAGTTGTAAATTATGGCCTGGGGGCATATAAGGTTTTTATTGAAAGCTTTGTCATAGAAAGTTTAAAAGGGGCTCATTCGATTGGAAATTGAAAGGGCTAGTGCCCTTTTTAATAGTCGAAAGAGATTGGAGGGCAGCTAACCCCCCTCTCACGGCGACATTTTCCCTGAACACATCCAGTCAAAACTTTTAGATAGCCATTTTGTTCAACGTATTTAAAAGTGATTGGAAGGCAACTAACACCCCTTCCCCGCCCACCATTAATCCAGACACATCCAATCAAAATTTTGAGATAGCCATTTTGTTCAAAGTAGTTGAAAGGTCCGGAAATTATATCTAAGGATGACACTCCCCCACAGCTCTCGGGTAAGGGTTCTAAGTTATGCCCCGGGGGCATATAAGGTTTTTTATAGAAAGCGTTGTCGTAGAAACTTCAAAAAGGGTCATTCGATTGGAAACACAAAGGGTTAGTGCCCTTTTTAATAGTCGAAAGTGATTGGAGGGCAACTAACCCCCCTCTCACTCCCACCTTTTCCTCAAACACGTTCAATCAAAATTTTGATAATTTTAGCCATTTTGTTCAACGTAGTTTAAAGTTCTGGAAATTAGGTCTTTGAGGATGACACCCCCCACAGCCCTCAGGGCAAGGGTTGTAATTTATGCCCTGGGGCTTATAAGGTTTTTATAGAAAGCGTTTTCGTAGAAACTTCAAAAAGGGCTTTTTCGTAGAAACTTCAAAAAGGGCTTTTTCGATTGGAAATTGGAATAGCTACTGCCCTTTTTAATAGTCGTAAGTGATTGGAAGGCAACTACCACCCCTTCCACGCCTACCATTTCCCCAAGCACATCCAATCAAAATTTTGAGATAGCCATTTTGTTCAGCGTAGTTGATTTCCATATAGAAATTATGTTTTTGAGGAGGACACTCCCCCACAGCCCTCAGGGCAAGGGTTATAAGTTATGCCCTGGGGGCATATAAGGTTTTTATAAAAATCTTTGTCGTAAAAGCATCAAAAAGGGTTCATTCGATTGGAAATTGAAAGGGTTAGTGCCATTTTGTTCAATGTAGTTGAAAGTTCTGGAAGGATGACAACCCCCCCACAGTCCTCAGGCCAAGGGTTGTAAGTTATTGCCTGGGGGAATATAAGGTTTTTATAGAAAGCGTTGTCGTAGAAACTTCAAAAAGGGCTAATTTGACTGGAAATTGAAATAGGTAGTGCCCTTTTTAATAGTCGGAAGTGATTGGAAGGCAACTAACACCCCTTCTACGCCCACCATTTATCCAAAAACATCCAATCAAAATTTTGAGATAGCCATTTTGTTCAAAGTAGTTGAATTGTCCGGAAATTATATCTTTGAAGATGACACTCTCCCCCCCCCCCCCCGACAGCCCTCAGGGTAAGGGTTGTAAATTATGCCCTGGGGGCATATAAGTTTTTATTGAAAGCTTTGTCATAGAAACTTTAAAAAGGGCTCATTCGATTGGAAATTGAAAGGGCTTGTGTCCTTTTCGATAGTCGAAAGTGATTGGAAGGCAACTAAACCACCTCTCACGCTGATATTTTCCCCAAACACATCCAGTCAAAATTTTTAGGTAGCCATTTTGTTCAATGTAGTTAAAAGTGATTGGAAGGCAACTAACACCCCTTCCACGCCCACCATTTATCCAGACACATCCAATCAAAATTTTGAGATAGCCATTTTGTTCAAAGTAGTTGAAAGGTCTGGAAGTTATATCTAAGGATGACATTCCCCCCACAGCCCTCGGGTAAGGGTTGTAAATTATGCCCTGGGGGCATATAAGATTTTTATTGAAAGCTTTGTCATAGAAACTTGAAAAAGGGCTCATTCGATTGGAAATTCAAAGGGCTTGTTTCCTTTTCGGTAATCGAAAGTGATTGGAGGGCAACTAAACCACCTCTCACGCCGACCTTTTCCCCAAACTTATCCAGTCAAAGTTTTTAGATAACCATTTTGTTCAAAGTAGTTGTTTTAGAAATTAGGTCTTTGAGGAAAATAACCCCCTCAGAGCCCTCAGAGCAAGGGTTGTAAGTTATGCCCTGGGGGCATATAAGGTTTTTTTTATATATAGTGATGTTGTAGAAACTTCAAAAAGGGCTCATTCGATTGGAAGTTAAGCCCTCAGGGCAATGGTTCTTGGTTACGCCCTGCGGGCATATTCTTTTTATACAAAGTATTGTCGTAGAAACTTCAAAAAGGAATCATTCGATTGAAAATTGAAAGGGCTAGTGCAATTTTTAATAGTCAAAAGTGATTGGGCAAGTAACCGCCCTCTAACGCCCATCATTTCCCCAAACACATCCAATCAAAATTTTGAGATGGCCATTTTGTTCAACGTAGTTAAAAGGTCCGGAAATTATGTCTTTGAGGATGACAACCCCCTCACACTCCTCAGGGCATGGGTTGTAAGTTATATCCTGGGGGTATATAGGAATTTACAGAAAGCGTTGTCGTAGAAACTTCAAAAAGGGCTTATTCGATTGGAAATTGAAAGGGCTAGTGCCCTTTTTAATAGTCGAAAATTATTGGAAGGCAACTAACACCCCTTCCACGCCCACCATTTCCCCAAACACATCCAATCAAATTTTGAAACAGCAATTTTCTACAACGTAGTTGAAAGTTCTGGAAATCAGGTCTTTGGGGATGACAACCTCCCCCCCCCCCCAGTCCTCAGGGCAAGGGTTTTAGGTTATGCTCCGGAGCATATAAGGTTGTTATTGAAAGCGTTGTCGTAGAAACTTCAAAAGGGCTCATTCGATTGAAAATTGAAAAGGCTAGTGCCCTTTTTAATAGTCGAAAGTGATTGGAAGGCTTGACATTTATGTAGTAAAGATGGATATGGGTACAATGTGTTTTTTATTTTACTTATTATTATTTTTTTTACCTGGGCATTTCTTATCGAAGGAGTTGTCGTAGGAACGTCGAAAAAGGGTCACTCGATTGAAATTAGAAAGGGCTAATGCTCTTTTTAATAGTCGAAAGTGATTGGAGGGCAACTAATCCCCCTCTCACGCCCAGCCTCCCGTTTGTCCATTATGCTTAAAAACTAAATGATGCCTTAAGATTAAATCAAAATGCACTGTGTTAATGCTAATTACCAATAAGGCATCTCAGCAGTATCCCAAGAACGACTGAGGGTATTAAGTTCAAACTTTCGGGGCTACTTCTGCTATTAAAATTTAACCAAATCAAAATAGCGTAAGTGTATCCAAGCTATCAAAGAAAGTAAACAGATTTTTTTGCGAATGATATCAAGTTTTCCATTTCAGGTCAACTAGAGGAGGTATGAAACTAAATTAGACAGTACTATTTGTGTCCAGATTTTTAAAAGGTTGGTTGTTGTTAAAAATTGCTGAAAATTTTTCTCTTGCATATAAATAGCAGGCGAAACAATAAAGTCTTAAAAAACGAAAAGATTTAAAGTATTATTTTCTTTTTCCCTGAAAAGACTATTTCACTATAAAACGAACAGAAATTAATTAAAAAAACTTTTTACACAAAATAATTTTTTCAAAGAAAAGTAAAAGATCTCCATTAAGCCAAAAATGAGCAAAAATAAAATAAACTAATCTACCAAGTGTGAAACTACCACAAATCAGCATCGATAAATAAATGAAACCCAAAACGAACAGAAATAACAAATATCCGAGTCAAACTCAAAACGAGCAGAAATTAACACGATTAGGGCTCAACACCCCTATGCCTAAAACCCATACAAGCCTTCCCTAGGTGAGAACATGATTTGCAATTTACTGAAAAAAATACAAATGAATGTGCATTGTCAGTTTAATATTGATGTTTCATAATCAAAATATTAATATTATTTGATTTATTAAAGTTATAAAAGTAAAAGTATTTATATTCTTTCAGTAAAATGCAAATTATGTTCTGGTCTTGGGAAGGCATATGGGTTTTGAGCCCTACTCATGTTAATATCTGCTTGTTTTGAGAATGTAACACCTGATTGGTGGTATATCTTACCCTGAAGCCATTTTTTAGATGCTTTAGGGTAGTGCCAGAAGTGTTTTTTTGAGCATCTGCAAAAATGGGCATCTGAATTTCACCAGGGCCTAATGAAAGACTTGTAGAATGAGGTAATTGATCCGGATGGTCATGCGTGTCTAGTACAAAAATAACCATGCTTTCTCCAACGGAAGAATCAGACCTGCTTGCGTGGTGGACCCCATAGGAGTCTGATGACAAATTGTTCTCAGAAGAAGTAGTTTGTCAACTTTCTTCATAGCTTCACCTTTAAAGAGAGGTCAAGATTTCGACTCGGGACCTTCGATTATATGTCTGATAACTCCTTTGTCTTGGATAAGGTGAAAATGACCACCCAGGCATCGGTTAATTTTTTTCTTCAGAAAATAGAAAAGTTTTAATCACTATACGAAACTTTGACACACAGAAAATCCAGGAATTCCAAGTCTGTAGGTGGCTGCCCTCTCAATCCCTTTCCAATGCGAAGTTTAGACTAGTTGTATCAAAACTGATCAAAATTATATGCTTATATCTATATCGTTGTACTTCTTACGACGAATTGTGAATATGCTTATTAGAATAAACCCATTTCTTCGCAGGTCTCAAGAGCCCCAGATATCGCTCCCTACTGTGGTCGTCGAACCTGTTTTTCAGCCCGTTGTTACCACTACGCCAACAGCTACTGTAACTACGTTCTCTTCAATTTTTCACACGTTTCACGCCATTGCTCCACCAGTCATGACTAAAATTGAAACATCAAAGTTGCCCCGTGCATTTCCCACCACCAAACCCTCTGAACAGAAAGGCACAGTGTTCAGTACTTTTACTTTGCAACCTACAACTTCTAAACCAGCACCACCACTTCAAGTCTTAGCTTTATCTCCAGAAAAGAAAAGCCCGGAAGAGGGAGAGGAAAAGGCAGAAGTAGTACGGGTCACAGAAAGTCCTGAGTTTAAAATAGTCCTTGATGCTTTGAATGATTCAGTACCTACGGTAACTTTTTTCCGTCTAAGTTAGATAGTTCTGTAAAAGTGCTGGTCACTTGTATCAAAAATTTAAAAAATGAGGGAGAGGGAGAGATCGTTGTTTGAGTTATAAAGTACGCAGTGTAGAAACTACGCGTCTGTTATGAGTTTTGCTTGACGTCATTGTCGTTCAGCTAGATTGTCTTTTTAAACCTGACATGGTCAAAGCAACTGGAAAATTTTTAAACTTGAAAAATTTGTGTTATTACTGTTTAATGGCCTCTGTCAGAAGTAAAAGGAGCTTGGCCGTTTGACTTGTAGAACTTTATCGCTGGTTATCCGCTTCTCAATTCAATTCAGATCGGTTTTAATAATACATTACATTTGAATTACATGCACACTTCCTCTTTAAAATGTGTTATATCATCATCCGATGAATTCAGAAATTTCAAATTTTGGTTAATCTGGTGACTTAAAATTTTATGTTCTTGAACTGAATAAGATCCCAAAATGGGGTAATGGTCAGACATATCTGAAACTAAAACAGAAGCAGAAGTCGGGAAACTTGAATCAAAAAATATCGTCAATTATCGTATAGACGTTTGCGTCACACGTGTCGGAATAGTAATAGACGCATATAATTCGAATGCAGCCATCATCGAAAGAAAATCAACTGTATTTTTTTTTAACGGAAGACCGAGATCTATATTAAAATCACCCATTGAGAACAAAAATATATTCTGATTGGGGAATCCTCTCAAAAATATTTTCCAGATTGGCAAAAAATTCCGGAATTGATCCAGAAGGAGGGCGATATATCTTACCAATTAGTACTTTTTTATTATGAGCTACATTTACATCGATAAAAAGACTCCTTCTATATATTAAAAAACCTTCTATATTCGTCATCAGGTTATTATTTCGAAACGAATTTAGAGAATTGCTTATATAAATGCTAGTCCCCCCCCCCCTTTTTCTTCTGTTTGCGATGAAGGAATTCTGAATGATAATTTGGAAGATCATTCAGAGTAGACGTCTGTTGGTCTAGGAACATTTCACACAAACCAAAAATTTTAGGTTGGGAGTTTAGGTTAGGTTTAGGTTAGGTTAACCTCATTTATGAGCTGAATATTCACATTGGTTGGGCACCCACATTTGTTGAGGATTAATATTAGGTCATGAGGCACCCCGCATCTTGTGGTTCACTGTTATCTTTGGAAACCCCTGTTTTTTGTAAAGGCTGATCATACACCTGTTTAGATAAAAAAATATGTAGTGTCCTACCTGCAAACTTGAAAATTCGTAAAAACAGCTATAATGTGTGACAAGTAACGTATTTGTGTTGCTTTTAAGATTATTAATGCTTCTTAAAAATCCCTATTGTCATACCAGAAAACTATTAATTATTTGGTGATTGATGGTGCCATGGAGCTTGTAATCACAGAGAAAAATCTCACAGGGGGTTAAAAGATACTGCAATTGTATCGTTGTTTTAATGATAAGCCACCCGAGTTGATCCGGTGGCAGACATTCCTTGTCCGCCCCACCTTGTAAAAAGCTGTTGCTTTTGTCGCCCACCAGGAAATCTTTATGAAGCTGTATTATTCAGATACACACTGTATTCTTTTGACATTTTCTTCTGATTTAAGTTCCCCCCCCCCAAATAAAAGGGGGTTCGCAAACATTTTATAATCTTGTGCCTTGTAAAACTGTAAATGTGAGATAGGTCCGTTGGTTTGGGGTACCAACATATTTGTCGTAAATGATTGTGACCTACATACAAATAAACATTGTTGACGTGACAACAGCCTAATATGAGGAGTTTTTATTTTCTAGTGTATGGGAGGTTTTGTTTTAATTGTACCTTACCTCGGGTAAACACTATGCATGTGATTTTATTAGGTTTTTTAAGCTTAACTAAGGTTTTCTAGGTAGAATGAAATAGAGAGCCTTTTATATTTTTTTGTGTTTCAGATCGCTAATTCCCTACTGGAGGAAACAGTAGAAAATTTAATAAAAGGAGTAGCCTGGGATATCTTCAAGTATGAAGTGGAACCAATTCGAGTAGTTTCGCAAGAGGTGCTAGATCAAATTCTTCAGAGTGTAGTGAAACAAGAGCTTTCATTTATTATTCAAATGGAAAAGGAAAACGAGACGTAAGTTTAAAGCATTGTTAATAACTTCAGGTTGCTGGAGAAACTAATTCCCTATATCTTCTATATTTTGTTTTTATTTTATTAAGCAGTTTTTCTCCCCATGCAAGGCATCCCTCCTAGTCCCTATCTGGCAGTGCATCCCTCCAGTCCCCTCGCATCCCAAGTGCATCCCAAGGCATCCCTCCTAGTCCCTCTCTGGCAGTGCATCCCTCCAGTCCCCTCGCATCCCAAGGCATCCCTCCTAGTCCCCTCGTCATTATTCTCATTTTAAATTATTTTTGTAATTGTTCACTGGCCTTTTGACAGGCGATCAAAATTTTACGACAAGCCCACAGCAGTAAGTTGCAACGAAAGGATAAGATGTCTGTATCGTTGGATTCATTAGTTTCAGATCTAACCATTCAGCGACTAGACTTATGATACTACCTAGACTTTTTTAGAGAATGATTTGAACTCTGAAGCTGTCTCAGCAAATAAACAATGCATTAAGAGTGCCATATTTGTTGACATTTTGGTAGATTGTAGTTAAAGCAAACTTTGGAAGGAGTTTTAGATTATACTATTCTTTTGATCTTTAGGAGAAAGCTGTTATTCCTGAATTTAGAGGCAAATGTCGGAGGGTGAGGGGTAGAGTTGACTACTGAATTATCCTCGTGGCATATTCTTATATTTTTGTCTCTTACTCTGTGTCTCAAGGAAAATAACAAAGCTATCGTTTAGTGAGGGTCTACCAATGAATTTAGTTTTAATTCTTTTCTTTCTTTTCTTTTATTCAATAAATACAGAAAACTCTGTAATCCAAAAAAAAAAAATCCCAAAGGGCCCTAAGGCCCGGTAACTGGGAAAAAAAATTACCATTACATATTAATCATTGCAGGCTACTGAACTAGGCCTAGATGCTCACATGGAAACAACTGATATCCACGTCACCTATCATCAATAACAAGTCTCACTTTGTCAGCGACATCAAGAACCAACACTAAATAAATAAATAAATAAAAAATAATAATAAGCAAACTACACCCCATTAAATATCTAATTTAAATTTTTTTTATTTATAAATTTTTACAATCAAATTTTTCTTCTCCAACAAATTTTATTTTTTTTTTAAAGCAACCAGGGGTGTGGGAGTCCCAAACCCAAACGGAAAAAGAGTTCCAGGCATATCCCATTGAAACGGCAAGACCAAAGTCAGAACGTACTGAGGGGGTGGAAGGAATCAGTATATCCTCTAGATTTTGAACTGCATATGGGTTGACTTCACTCACTTGTTGAAACATGACAGAAAAACATGCTGGGAGATCTCCGTGGAAATATAGGAGTGCCATTGAACACAGGGAAAGTGTATAGATATCCTTCAGCTTTAATAGTTGGACTGGAGCATAAGTGATGGACTGGAGGACTTTTGCTGCTTTTAGCCGGAGATTACGGATGGGTGAAATTAGAGGTGGAAAAGTAGACACCCATGCAGATGAGCAGTAAATATAAGTTAGAATAAATGAGAGATAAGTATAAAAGACAGAGAATAAAAAAAGAAAAAAATATTCAAGTTTCCTTATATTCCCCACTCTTCTTGAAACCTTGACTCTTATCATCTGAATATGCTGCTTGAATGTTAGATTTTAATCCTAAAGAAGTCCAAGTAATCGTACGTATCGGTCAGGTGAGTGGCATATAGGATCTCTTGAAGTAGGCATGACTATTTTACGTTCATAGCTAAAAGATTACTATCAAACCAATGATAAATTTTCTCAGTCACCGTTTGTAACTGTAGTGTAAGGTATTCTTCATTTGTAGCCGATACAACTAGCGTACTGTCATCAGCGAATATGATCATTTCTTCATGTTTATTAGATGTAGCTATTGGTGAGATTCGAGAATCATATTTCTGACATAATCGGCAGCAGAGATTTGGTGTCGTGGTTTTAAAAAGCCGTTAGAGGTCATATAATGCAAATAAGGAACAGTGAAGGCCCAAGAATTGAGCCTTGAGGGACCCCATAAGGAACTGTAACTCGGTCGTCCGAAGTTTCAGTATTGATGGAACGGCTAGTGAGGTATGAAGAAAATTATGAAGGTTGTTCCCAAGAACTCCGTGATGAGACAGCTTATCGATAAGGATCTCGTAAGTCAGACTGTCGAAAGCCGCTAATGGCTTTTGGAAGGAAAATGGCTGCCGGTATGAGACCAGAATCCAATGACTGTTGTATGAACTGAATATGCCTATTGCACGTAATGTTTTGCGTGAAATCCAAAATTATATTTATGGAAAAAAAAACTTGTTTTGCATCGAGATAACTCATTGGCCGCTTCAGCATTTGCTTTCCAAATATTTTAGAAAAGACGGATAGGAGAGAGATTGGCCTTCATGTCAACTTGAGTTGCTGGGAGAATATTCCTAATTGGAATGTTTAATCAAATGACACAGTGACTTTATAATTGACGGAAGAATGAATTTGATGACTTTAGCAGGAATTTGGTCGAAATCAGCAGAAGAATTCTTGAGAGGTAAAAATATTTTCTCTGATGGTTCCCCGACCGGCTCAAGAACCATTGATTTAGAGAACGGAAGAGCTGTTTCCAAGGAACTGTTTCCAAGACTGAGCTTTTGAGCTTTTGAAGAAGTAGGCACACCTTCCGCTGTTTTTTCCCCACCTCAACAAGAAATTTTGTCAGCTGGTGTCAAACTTGGCCTTCATCTATAATCAGCTTATCATCTAGGAGTCTTCCCCATATCTCTGAGTGTTGAACACTCCTGGATATCCAGGAGTGTTCATCAGTAGCTGATTCTCCTTGCTCAAAAATATTTCACATAGGCAAATTACTGCAGGACGTGAATTCCTACATGGCAACTCATTATTGTCAAACGAAGAATTCAGTCCTTCTCTGTTAAGATGTTCAACCAGAAAGACCTCCCCCCACCGGGCTCTGGAATCCTGAAATGCTAGCTCCTCCACAAACACACTATCAATAATTTTAAAAAAAATTCTCCATAATTTTTATTAGGCTCTTGACCTAATGGGATATTCATAATTTCATTAAAATCTACCCTTCTAATTTCATTCTCATCTAAATTGTCATTTTAAATATTCGAGTTGATCCTCGATTGACAATCAAAATCAAACATGATCACTTTCCAGTACGGTGATGTAATGATCAGGCGGTAGTCGAGTGAACAATCGTGATAAATATCATTCCATGTGAGGGCATTACCCATTTCGTACTCTTCGCAGGAAATGCAACCCAATGCCTAACCACAATTTATTGGTTGGTTACTTGGATAAAAATCGAAATTAAATTAAAAAATTGGCATCTTATTCTTTAATAATCAACATTTTGGTAGTTGAAAATTCTCAGGAGAAGGGTGGGGGGGGGGGGTAGTTTTACACTTTTCATTGAACGGTGCGATGAATACGGTAAATCATACAAACCATTTTTGCCCGATATAGTAGCTTGGCTTTTGATACTCTATTCAGATGCTTTTTTCTCTGTCGGTTGCTGCCAATAATTACGCACTACAACTTGCTCTAGGTAACCCTACCCCATTCCCGTTCCTGATTTCATCCTTAGACTTACTGTGCTTATTCTGTGAATTTTTACTTTTATGTTGAAAAGTATCAGAGTTCTAAAATATTGAAAGTTATGTGAATACAATTTTTCTCCAGCAACAGTGTAATAATGACATACCGAAACCATTTACTTGCATTCAAGTACGTTCGAAGATGGCAAAAGTTTATTAGAAAGAAGAAGAAGCGTCGTCAATCTATTGAAAGTTTCCCCGCTTATTGCTCTTTTTTGCCTATTGGTGATCAATTGAAGAAGATTGGAAGAAGGAAAGTTGGCATCACTCCAGATGAGCTCCTCCAGCTGGAGACACAAACTAAAGATGCCATATGTAAGTTGCATGTTTCTCCCTCTCTATCACACACTCACTCAATCACTCTCACTCACTATCTGTCTCTTATCGACTCAAAATGACCAAAAATTACTATTAAAGAATAAATGAAACTCAAAACGAACAGAAATAATAGGTAGTGCAATAGCGCTGTCTAAGTAAAGAGTGAAATGGGCACAATGTATTATTTGTTTATTCATTTATTTTTTTTTACCAAGGCACTTTCGTATAGAAGGAGTTATCGTAGAAACTTTGGCAGGAGCTTATTCGATTGGTAATTGAAAGTTCTAGTGTACTTTTTAAGCGTCAAAAATGATTGGAGAACAACCAGTCTCCTACGGCCGTCAAATCCTCCAACACATTCAATCAACATTTTGAGATAGCCATTTGTTATAGCATAGTTGAAAGGTCCAGTAACTCTGTCTTTTGGAATGTCAACCCCTCCTCCCCACAGATCTCGGGCAAGGGTTACAAGCTATGCAATTCGCCTATTTTTTAGATATAGTATTTGGTATTGAGAAAGGTGGGCATGTTTGACATTAGTGTCCAAAATGACGAAGGGCACTCAGTTCAACCCTTCAGAGAATATTGAGGGGGAGCGTTGAACTAAATCGAAACACTTTATGTGCATACGGGTTGTCAAAAGGGCAAAACTCAGGAATGACACAGTGTATTAATTTGGAACTTAAAGAAAATGATAAGGGGGATGATCAGTTGACCAAAAAGGCAATATTTGTACGCTATAACTACTAACACCGCTACTACTACCACTACTAATAGTACTTATACCAATACTACTGTTGCTTCTGTATCGAGTACTACCAAGGCTGACGGTTTTGAAATGAAAATTTGGGGAAATGTTGAGGGGAAAGTTGAACTAAATCAAAAAATGTTGTGTGAATATAGATTATCAAAAGGGCGTATCGGAAATATCTTTTGGGACGGCTTACCGTATCGAGCTGAAACTTACAGGGGATCATGAGGCGGTGCCCAATTGGCCAAAAGGCAGCATCTGCATACTACTACTGCTAGTAATACTGCTGCTACTACTGTTACTACTAATACAACACTACCTCTGTTACTACTGCTCTTACTACTACCACTACTACTATGATAGGAGCACTATTAAAACTAAGCGTATGCAGGTGAAAACTTTAGAGAATATAAAGGGGAAATTTGATCTAAGTCAAAACACTCTGTACATGCAGATTGTCAAAAGGGCGTACCTCAGGAATGGATTAGAAAATTAAGTTAGAACTTTCAGGAAACGGATAAAGGGAAGATCATTTGACCAAAAGGCAATATGCGCACGCTACTACTAAATCCGCTACCACTGCTACTACTACAACTACAACTACTCCCACTACTACTTCTATAGCAACTACTACTAAAAGTCTCAAGATAAAATTTCAGGAAGGGTTTGAGGGGGAAGTTCAACTAAATCAAATACACTATGGACTTACAGGTTATCGAAATGGCAAATCGGTAATTTCATAGCAACTGCTAATTGAATTAAGTTGAAACTTCTATGGCTTGATGAGGGGGATGTTCAACTGACCAAAAGTCAACATGCTATTACTACTGCTGCTACTAGTTCTAGTGCTATAACTGTTAATACTACTTCTAGTCCTGCAACTAGTTCAAGTTCAAGTTCTTTATTAATCAACAAAAAATTTTTGACAAAACTATCAAATTAATTACCCACAGTGAGAATAACTCGTGTGTGGGTTTATATACACTCAACAATAAATAACTAATACTATCTCCAGATACCGTAATAAAAAGATTGCTCTTCAACTCTCCGTACGGTAACAACAAACAAAATCCGCAAAAATCGAAGTAACCAAATAAATAAAATGAAATGAGGAGCAGCCACCCCAAAAATAAATCAAATTAATAATTACTAATTAAATGATTCATTAATCTAATTTTATTATTAACCAATGAATTATTCAAATCTATAAAACTATGAAATTTATTCCAATTATATATAATACTATGCCTTGGTGAAAAACGGGACCTTTCAGATTTTATTAAAGCCTGACGGACAACAGAACTGGCACGGGTCCAATATGTATGCAAAACCTGATTATAATCCTGAAAAAAATTATTATGAAAATTAAAATACTCAGGCAAAAGACCTTGAACTAGTTTAGTCATGTAAATAACAGAATAGAAAGAAAGGAAAAGATCCACTGAAAGAATATTTGAAATTTGATATATACTATTTATTGATGATTTACTTTCGTAAGAAAACAGGCTATGCAGGCATTTTTTCAATAGACGCAGAGCTTTATTTTGATGCCTCTTAAAAGGAAGAATATGAGTTTTAAAAGTATTAAAAAAAATAATGGGACAGTAATTTATATATGAATGCACTAGAGAATGATAAAGAGATTTCAGGGCAAAAAAAGGCAGAATAAATTTCAGATGATTCATCATACCAATATTTCTTGCCAGTTTCATTCTAAGATAAATTACATGTCTTTTAAATGATAAACTTGAATCCAGTATTATCCCGAGATATTTAATATCATCAACTCTTTCAGTTTCAATGGGTGGGCCTTGAATATTAATCATCATAATTTCTGGTGCTGTTTTCCCAGTATGAGAAAAGATGATGAATTTTGTCTTATTAGAATTAATAGTCAAATTATTTTTAAAGAACCATAAGAGAAGCTTTGACAGCGTTGATTCTAATCTAAGTTGTAAATATCTAGAGTCAGGGCTACTGACAGTCCATGACGTGTTATTGGTAAAGAACGTGTGCATGCCAATATCTTTGATGGTATCAATCATGTCTATAAAACAGAGAAGAAATAGAATTGGATCCAAAATAGAGCCTTGTGGGACTCCAACTGACTGACATTGAGATACTGATGAGGAAGAAGTATCACCTCCGTCTACATACTGATTTCGGTTTTTTAGGTAAGACATTACTAAGTCATTAACTGGGCCTCTTATGCCACAGTTATCAAGTTTAGTATGCAATATTTTATGGGAAATCGTATCAAATGCCATTTTAATGTCAATAAAAATTGTAGCAGGAATATCACCTTTGTCGAGGGCGTCATGAACAAACTGAGTCATTGCCATAATAGCATGCTCAGTAGAGTGAGACTTCCGGAACCCAAATTGCATCGGACTAAAAAATTCAGATCTCATTAGAAAGCTGACTAAACGGTTATATAGGCACTTTTCAAGCAACTTCTCAAAAGTAGACAGGATCGAAATCGGCCGATAGTTTGTTGGGTTCTTCGGGTCTCCTCCTTTATACAAAGAGATAATTCTTGCAGACTTGAAACAAGAAGAAAATCTTCCAGTTTTAAAACAGAGGTTGAACACATGGGAAAGCGTGTTTACAATATTTGGTGCTATGCACTTAATCAGATTAGTCGATGACCCATCGGTCCCTTCCGAAGATCCATTCTTTAAAAGGTTTGTTGTAAGTAAAATTTCATCTGGGGTTACAGGAGTAAGAAAAATGGAGCAATTGAGAGACGGGGGTAGATATGATTGAAAGTCCTCTCCAGTTTCATTATCCAGATGATGGGCCAGGTTGTTCCCAGCAGTTGACGCGGTTTCCTCGCCAATTTTTGCAAAGTGTATATTTAATGCATTGATAACTTCCACTTTCCCTGTAGCCAGTTTAGTTCCATCTTCAGCTATTAATTCATCAGGAAGATCATGGGTCTTATGTTTTCCTAAGTACTTATTAATTATTTCTCATGTCTTCTTGGGGGACCCTTCTGCTTCAAAAAATGCTTTGACGAAGTAATGACTTTTTGCTGCTCTTAAAATTTTTGTTAAATAATTTTTGTACCTGAGAAATTCAGCTAATCTTAACTTCAGATTTATGCATTAAATATAGCTTATATAACAGATTTTTATTTTTTATTGATACCAGCAATCCAGGAGATATCCAAGGCTTAATCGGCTTTATACTATTTCTTCTTGATATTTGACGGAGAGGGAAAGCATTATTGAAACAACGTTTAAACTGATTCACAAAACATTCAGCAGCAAAACATACTACTATATTATGATGAGAAATAAACAGGGATATTTGATCAAAAATATTTAGTAACCCGCGACAGTTCAAAAATGCCATTATAAAATTAGAGCATTTATTTAAAACATGGTTGCGGATTAGATATTTATATTTTGGGATAGAATGTCCCATCATATAAAAAAAATGACCTTAATTGAATAAAGTCTCAAATGTTTCACCCAATTTAAGGATTAGATCCTCTAAATCACTAATTATATTATCACGTTTCTCGATGATGGTTCTACTTATTGACAAAAAGTGAGGTACTAGACATACTGAGAGTTCAAGTAGACCCAATTGTAACCAGAACTTCATCTGAAAGAGACAAACATAAACAAAAAACTAGAACTTTATAACATTAAAACCTTATATAAGAAAAATCAGGAATAGTGTGGCAAAAAGTAAAGAAATTAAATATAACAGTTTTGATAACAAAAAAAAAAAAAAAAAGTAAGAAAAAACCACATAATACTCATTATGATACTTTTGCGAACGGGCCTCCGAAAATAAGATAATCATGATCCTCAAACAATCATAAATTATCAAATAACTTTACAACCAGACCACTAAACACAAAATAACAAAATTCTCCACAAAATCATATAAATCAAAACTCAGATTACTACTATCCAATTCAGTTATTGATCAGCTCTCTCCCATATCACCGAACCATTTTTTTTTTATCTCAAGCCATACGTGGGTTCCTTTATTTTTCACTCGAGAAGCAACAATCATTCCAGACCCCTTCATCTCTTTTGCTTTAGTGAGCAATCCTGTGCGTAAAGTGTTAAGTGCTGGAGGAAGGTCCGTGCAAAATTCTTATTCCAGAGTCCTTAAGCTTGGATACGTTTTGCATAACTAAATACGCTTCAGCTTCATTCCTGAGCCTAATTAGCCGGTTTACGTGTCTGACTTTGATTACGGCGTCTATTCGTTATATTAACAGTTTTTCCACCTAAGCGGTAACATTTGTTAATTGACAAAGATGACTCAATTTTTAAGGTATTCTTAAGTAGATCTTTTACGTGAGCTTCAAGGGATTGATTCGGATTAATATCTGTAGGTAAGCCGTGTATGATCAAGTTCGAACTTCTTTCTTTTACTTCAATTAGTAGCATTTGACGCTCGAGCAACGAGTTCTTCTGCTTTTGCTCTTCCAGTGATCTTTCTAATTCGGCTATTTTTCTATCTCTTTCTAAAGCCTCATTCTTTAACTCCTGTATTTCAGAAGACAAATTGTTAACTGCAGTTATTAAATCACCCTTCTTACTAAGTATTCGGTCTAATTTTTCGTTTTGGAGCTCATTAGCTTGGTCGAACTTGTCTTGAGATACTGGAATATTCATTATATAATTTGGTGATATGCCCGAACACAATTTTTTTTTTTTTTTAAACATCATTAAACTAGACTTACGTCAAAGAGGGGTTATTGACTACCCCCCCGGTAAAACCAAATAACGTGTTGTTGAAATAAAAATCTATTTTGAATCAACTAGAGTTCAGGTATTCAGCCCTTGCGCAATTTTAATCCTTTCATTCACTCAAATGTTTTTCAATTAGGATAGCTATCTATTTCATATTTTGGTCTTCACAGTACAGGAGCTAGATTCATTCTAACTACTTCTACTACTACTACTACTGTTACTGCTATTACAACTATGGCTAAGTGTATGAAGATGAATTTTTCACGGAATATTGAGGGGGAAGTGGAGCTGAATCACAACACGACGTCTGCATGCAGGTTGTCAAAAGAGCGTATCAGCAATATCTTAGGAACATCCTGGTGTGTGCAGCTGAAACTTATAGGGCTTCTTGTAGGGGATGTTGGACTAACCAAGAGGCAATATTTGCATCCTACTGCTACTACTTCTACTGTTACTACTGCCATTGCTACTGCTGCTATTCCTACTACTACTATTACTATTGGTACTACTGCTACTAAAACTATAGGTATGAAGGCAAAATTTTGGGGAGTGTCGAAACAATGTATTGTTTACATAAAACTTACAGAAATGTTTCTCAGGAAAACTTGATGATGTGTAAAACCTAATTAAATAATACTATGTGCGTCCAGATTTTTAAAAGGAGATATATAACTGATTAAACTGAATATTTAATATATATTAATATTAATTCCTGGAAACTAAGCAATTCAAGATTTTTTTTTTTCACTTCCTTTTTTATTCTTCAATGTTACGAATATAAAGGAATTTTTTTTTAGCTTAATTTGTTTTCAGCAAAGTGGAAATGACGCCATGGGCTTTAGAACATTTACGGTTAGAGGGACACACCCAGAGACCAACGTTCTGCCTTATTCTAAGGATAAATCTTACATGTATGGCTTGTTATTACGACAAGCCATTGGCTTTCTCCTTTATTGAATAAAGTAAATAAACGTAAACCATGGCCGAATTGCATAGTTTACAGTCGTTCCGGGCTGTGGGGCTATGGCATCTCCGGAGGCATAATTATTAGAGCTTTTGGCTTATTTGAATAAAATTGTTTTTTTGAAATTCCGATTAGTGTTGAGGGAAGGGGGCATCTAAAAAGTACAAGGGGGGCTGGTTACCCTCCAATCACTCTTGAACATGCCCTTAAAGTTTCAACTTAGTACCCCTAGTCGTTCATTATATTGCTGATACGCCCTTTAAACAACCAGCTTGCGTATAGGGTGTTTTAATTGAGTTCAGTGTCCCTCTCAACATTTTCTCGAAGTTTCACCTTAATACCATGTGCATTTTTCGAGACCCAGGATCAAACATGCCCTTTTCTCCCAATAAAAAACATTACATGTTAACAATGGGCAACTTAAAAAACTTACAGCCCTTGCCTTGGGGGCTGTGGGAGGCTATTCTCACCTCAGTGAAATACTTATTTGACCTTTGGACTATTTTGAACGACATAGTTATCTCAAAAGTTTGATCAGATGTATTTGGGAAAAAAGGGTATGGGAGGTTGACTGTTTGCCTTCCGATCACTTTTGACTCTTAAAAAGGGCACTAGAAATTTTAATTTTCAATCAAATGAGCTTCCTCCGAAGCTTGTACAACCACCCTTACCATATGAAGTGGCTCTGGAAAAAAAATAATGCATTGAACCCTTATGGTTCTTTACTATAGGCAATGCTAGAGCATTGTCTCTGATTTATTTATTATTGTTTTTTTCAGGAGGCAGTTCATACGGAAGAAGTGGTCGTATAAACTTCGGAGGGGGCTCATTCGATTGGAAATTAAAAGTTCTGGTTCCCTTTTTAAGAGTCAAAAGTGATCGGTTGCATATTTGATCGATTGCTTGTTTATTTGGAATAAGGAACTCTGTCAATTTTAAATTTGTTTGGTTCTGACTTAGAATTTGAATCCATGTTATTTGAATTAAATAAACCAAAAAAAAAATTTCCCTCAAATGTACTTCAGACGGGAAAACCTTCATGATGTACGCCTAGCGCATGTGTTCACGATCGCAAGAGGTGAACGGGTATCATATACTGCGGTTAACGATACCAGACCAGGTCCATCGGAAGTAATTACTTGTTCTTCTTAGAGCCATCCTGTTATCTCTTTTTTTCTTCCTTTACTTGTAAAGGAGTTCATTCTTTGCCATACCTGATCATTCTTTCCGTTTTGTATAGTGAAAAGGTCATTTCATAAAATACAAATATTTTCTTTGTTTACTGTGGTTTGGAAAACTGCAAAAATAGAGAGCTACACAAAATTTGCATATCTTAAGTTCTTTTTTGGCAAAAACTGAGGTGTAAAAGCAGTTTTTCTTTTAATGTTTTTTTATATCCTTCCATTTGTATAAATATTCTTTTTTTCTTATTTGTGTAGGATACGCAAAAAAAATCTGTATCCTACACAAAACTGTATCCTTATGACAAAAATATTGTCAGGATTTTTGTTGTTCCTAAAAGCTCTAAAATGATAAATTTGTTGCCTAAATACATACCAGATAATATGGAAAAGGCATTGGAATACGCGAGTATGTAAAAACCCACCACGAATCAAACAATAGATAAACGGATAGATAGATAGATATTTGTTGTTATAAAAGCCTCTTCGGGCCATGGTTAAAACAAAACAAAAACGAAGACGAAAATACTTACGCACACAGTAAATCATACTTAACAATAACAATACCGTTCGTGCCATTCGCAACAATACAAGCCTCTTCGGGCCATGGCTAAAACAAAACAAAAAAAAAAGACAAAAATGATTACGGACACAGTAAAACAAACTTAACAAAACCATAACATAGTAATAAAACAGTCATAACAAGAGGAAAAAAACGCACATAATAACATAATGATTACACAATAAAGTAACATTCGCTATTGTTTCCTATTGTTACTGCTGTTTTACTGGCACACAAAATATTTAATGCTTTAAAGCCATGTGGGCCATGGCTACAAAAAAAAAGAAATAACAGAAAGAGAAACAACTCACACATATTCAGAATACTTCCACACACCGCGCCCCCTTAGAAAAATCTCTCTCTATGGGTCATTTAATATATTTTGCAATCTTTTTTATTGTCCCATTATATTTTTGTCCTATTACTGAGACCAATCAGTCACTTGACTCCAAATTACTAGAAAATAATTCTTTTCTTAAATCTTGTAATTTAGAACAAAGCGCCATAAATTGAAGCAGATCCTCGCCATTACCTCTACACATGGGGCACGAGTAAGGACCATACATCACTCTTACCCTCCCTAAGTACTTCCTCCTTTCTCAGAGTGCTAGGAAATGACCCCTCCCTGGCATTCACCACTTAATCTTTTCACTATTTAAACCCACTTTAAAATAAATATCATGTCCCCAGACTCCTTCCATTGCCGGTAAACTCCATAATGACGGAAGTAATGGTAGTAATCTGTCAGTTTAGATAACTAGACCCGAAAACCTGTTTTTCCTGTTTCGATAAACTTAGGAAATCTATGCTGATGGCATGGAAGAGAAAGTGCAAGGAACTCCTGAAATTGTGTGCTAATTGTAGTCTATTAAAAATTATTTTTATGTGTCTTCCTCTAAGATCTATGACGGCAAAGTTGTTTGGTGCATTTTAGAAGCATTGGAGTGCTAGAACTCTAAATAGATTTCCGTAATATTTCTCTTTTGTAATCCCAGCAATTTTGCTTTTCCCCTTATTTTTACTTTTTTTTTTAAATGAAGCTATAGTAAACAAGGTAGTTTTTTTTTCTTGTTGGTGTATGTTCTTTATTTGGTACTTTTATTATATGCCTTTCTTATCATTCCAAACAGTTTTTTTTTCACTTTTAATAATCAGTGTTTTTACTTTTTTGCCAGGAATAAGTAAATCCGCGTTATCCTTTTTTTCTTATATTTAGCTAAGATTGAGCTGCTCAATGAGATTGAGCGACAAGCTCGAGGAATAGTGCTAAGTGTGCCACTTATCATCGGCAAAGCATTACTTGAGGTTAGGAGTTCGATGCTCTCAAAAGCTGACCAACGAAATTATGTGACGATCAAGTCAAATATTAGCTTCAAACTCTTAGTGGTTTCGACTGGTCGTTTTTCCAAATTATATGACTCCTACTTCAAAAGTAAACTGCTGCGATACCAAGATAAGGAAACTGATGAGGTAATCCCCTTTTTTGTTTACTTATTAAATAAACACTAAAAATGGAATAATGAAAGTGCAACATATATTTTAGAAATTGGAACATATTTAAAAAGGTACTTCTGTAGAAGGGGACTCGGCCCCTATTCTTCTATGATTTTCATATCACTTGTTTCTTTTCTCGTGTTAGCTAGTTTGTCTCGTCTCATGTCATTCCAAAAAAAAAATCGCAAAATGAAACGTGGATTATCTGAAGTTATGGAGATTGAAATAAAATTACAATTGTGTATTTTTGACGGTGGTGATACGAAAAAATGTCGCAAATACTGATTGAGGATACTTTTCTCTTCTATGGAAATTTTTGAGAATAGTATTTGAATTCATAAATTTCAAAGTCAAAATTTGTAAGCACCAAGAACATCAAAATAAAAACATTTCTTCACTGGATCCATCTTAAGTCTATTCATACCTGAAAACTGCTCAAAGCTAATTTTGAGCAGGATTTATTGTTTTTCAAAGAATTTATCTATCTTATGCGCTGGTATATATTGTATGCACTTGAAAATAAACCTACGAAGCTCGTATTTTCTTTCAATATTTAGTTCCGAATTGATATAAAGTTCAGTTTATCGGCCTTGGGCTTAAATGGCGCATGAAACTAAGAAATAGTGAACTGCGACTTTCTATTATTTTTCTTTTTGTTGTTTCATGATATTGTCGGGCAGTCCCATATTTTCATCAGCATTGCCACGTTGAATCGTGAAAATAGATAAACAAAAATAATTAGATAAATTTTTCAACGCTTTTCGTCCCTAAATATTCAACCTGCTGATTCCGAAATTCAACCGTGGTTTCATAGGAAAGCTACACCTTCTTAAGCTCCTTGATGCCAGGTGTTTTTAGCTTATTTGATGCTAATTTTTCACTCGTGTTTCTTTAATCAAATTTGGTACCTTTTACCACCGAGAACTTAATAATTGCGTATGGTGGTCTTTTTTTATTCAAAATTGAATGCCTAATTTTCAAGATATAGATGGCGATGTAATTTTCCGCTTCGTCGATTTTCACTGTCCTTGATACTTCAAATATCAGAATTTTAAATCACCCTAAAAAAAACAGATGTGAGGCTGTATGCTACTCTGTTAACTGTTAGGTTAGTACTGTTACTACTTTTATTGATATCGCGTTTTTCTTTCATAATCGTGATAAAAACACAAATTTTGATTCTACTTTTATTTATTTGGCATTGAGAGGATAGTTTGACATAAGGTAATATATATATGTGAAACGACAATAAGTCACTAAATTAGGAAGAATAGTACGACGCTGTGTCAATTTGCATTTTGAGATTAATTGTTTATCTTTTTGTGTGTCCACTTATATTTCTTCTTTTGAATGTCTTCAGCATACATGGTAGAGTAAAAGAGGCTATTCTTTCATAATTCTGGCAACTATATTGCTCCACCCTACCTTACACCCATAGTAGAAATGATCTTACCAATTGACGTTTACGTCTATCATTTGTAGTTAACCAGTTATTTAAATAGCTTCGAAATTTTAACAGCATAACATTAATAGTAAAAAAAAAAAATCGAATTAAGAAAGAGCAAGGTTGAACCTTAGAACAGACTGGACTTATTCTATATACATTAAAGGGCTGCCGCCCTCTTCAACCCTCCTCTCTTTGCGTGGAGGTATGACATGAGCTTTAAGAGCTTTTCAAGATGCAACAAGTACGGCCAGCTGGCAATTGCAAGTATTTTATTTACCATTTACTTTCTATCAAAGCTTTAAGACCTTCTTAAGATGCAAGTAGTATAGCGAGCTGGTAATTGCGAATGTTTTACTTGACAATTTGTTTATAATATATCAAATCTTAAAGAGCTTTTTAAGATGCAAGAAGTACAGCCAGTTTTGAATTGCAAGTTTTTTATTACCCATTTACTTTTTATCGAAGCTTTAAGAGATTTTTAAGATGCAAGAAGTTCAGCAAGCTGGTAATTGCGAGTGTTTTGCTTACCATTTACCGTTTTTAAAAGCTATAAGAGTTTTTTAATATGTAAGAAGTACAGCCGGCTGGTAATTGTAAGTGTTTTATTTACGAATTGCCTTTCAAACATTTAAATCGAAAATGTTATTATTTAAAACAGTTACAGTTAAATGAGAATTTTTATTCTCAAAGTGTTCTGCTAGAAAACTTTAGATCATATTGCTCTTGTATCAGAGCCCTGATCCTTGAATCATTAGGACATAAAGAAAGTCAACTCTGAGTTTAAAGAGCGGTAGGTTGATGTAATGGCAGCTCTCCTAATATTTACGATAGTTTCTATTCGTCCTAAACATAAACGTTGTTTTTGTACGTATAGATATTAAAAAAAAAAAAATTGCTGTTTCTGTTAAAAATACCATTTCTGTAATAAGAGTAGAGCTATAACCCCCTCCGTACTGAAATTTTACGCTTAGTCTAAATGTAAATCTAATTGAAAGTATATTAGGGGTTAAGCCCTTCTCCACCAGCCCAAGGGTTATCAATATGTGAAGAATTCTCTCATTCAAACAGGATTCCAATGTGGATGATAGGGGACAGCAAATGGTGCACATACGACAGGCTATTATAATTTTGAAAGGTTTTCTGCCTTATGTAAATATATCGTGTATTTTGCTTAAAACCTATGTTGAGGTAGAGCATTACCTACTTCAACCATTCCAGCTAAAAGTGAATTTGTATTGTAGCATTTCGTAATAACTTATCGAAAAGCTGGGACGGAGCCTTATGACTTATAAGCTATGGCTCCTATATTTTGCTCTCCAGAAGCTTTATAATTAATCGCTTGGTATTATTATCGTTCCAAAAATATAAAATAGCTATACAATTTTGTCCATTATCGTTACTGTAAGCACATAAGGGAGTACAATATTAGCCCTTTTTACAATTCGTAAGTAAACAATTCGCTAAATTTTTTGTAATCTACTGTTTTAGAATGAGGGTAATACCAAATAATTGAGATTACTGATAAGTGACTTCTGGAATTCATCCTATTTTAAGCTACAGAAAATTCTGAATGATTGATTGTAATTTCTCTCTTCCAAGCTGAGACTGGTATGTGTGCTGGTAATGTGTATAAAATGTAAATTTTCAAAGTGCTTTCATAGCTGGAACAGGCTTATTGTCCAGGTCTTAATAAAAAAAATTGTCCAGCCCGATACTTCTATACTAATTTCAAACCTCAATTATCGTTGTTCTTGGCTACTTCTACGGTATAATTTTGAAGCAAATTGAAAAGCCATTCCCTCTTTATTAGCCATTGTAGAAATTATTTAAATATTGAATAAATAGAACAAGAATATGACCCAACTAGCTTTCCTACCCTTACTCTAAAATTACATGCTTTCTAGAAATACCTTCTTTTTACCCAGACTACGTTAAATGGATTGCTATCAGTACACTGGTTTAAGATATAATGATTGCAGCATTTGTTCTTTATGGAAATTAAATTTAACTTGGAAAATTAAGAACTATTCTTTTCTTTAAACAATAAAAAACCCATTTTCATGCAGAATCTTTTTTTATAACTAACACAGTTCCTTAGATCAAACATGATAATAGTTCCCATCCCTGAAATCAATGCTATGTGTAAACTCATAAATTGTCTTAGATGGGGTTATTGCCACTATATTCCCCTCATCGGCATGGTTTCTATATTGATAAGCTTTTAGTTCTTTCACTAAAAGAGACAATTCATTTGATCGGCTGAAGGACATTGGCAAATTTTGGTCCACTCCTTTTTGTCTGAATGATGTGTTTGTCCTTAAATTTTGCTTTTAAATTGTTCACATTCAAACGACGAATATGCCTTGACAGTTTACTCTTCCCTGTTGTGTAGAAATAGCTACCAACTTTAGCATGAATATCGCCTACAGTAACGAGTGCGTTCGACGTCCATTAATCTTAGTGTATATAATGAACGTATAGGACGATGGACCTATAGAATGTCTGTCAACGTTTACGATTCCTTCAAGTATGACTAAGAACGTAGTCTTTATTGCCACAAAAGTCGTAAAAAATCAACTAGTGTAGCATCAGAGCTCTATGGCAAGCACTCAGAGCCACTAAGCCAAATAACAGGATTTTGGCTTGAAATCTGATACATGAGGTGAACATTTTGGTAACTTTTAATCCACCCGCAGCATAGATCTCAAAGTCCTCTCGTTCAAAGTTGGAAAATTTGGGCTTGAAGACGTACTTTTGGGTTCTATAATGGCCTGTTTGCGGTTCAGAATGGCAGTTTATTTTGTTTCAGTGTCGGCTGTTGCCCATAAAGGGCACGTTAACTACACATTTTCGTGTGATTGAATCCTCTCCATATGTTTTACAACCACTAGACTGATATAACGACGCTTGAAAAAAATAGGGAGGGGGGGGGGGGTTGACCGTGACATTCTCCTCGAGAAAGATACTATAATTTGTATATTTATTAAGATCCCTTTTATAGGGCGCAATCCTTCTTTTTCAAAAATGGGAAACGTATTCTTATGTCAATAAATTTTGATGGGTAAATTAAAAGTTAAAGGACCGTGTATATTTGGACTGTGCAAGATGACTGAAAGTCTGAAGCTACGTCCATCTTCTTTAAATCATCTCTTAGGCGATTTGCGTTTTGTTGGTTTGCCTTTTACTCAAACAAGATATTGCAGAGTTTCCTCTATAGTGTGAAATAGCCGACATTTAGATGAAGGTGTTAGACCCATTTTTAATTGTACACTTTGTATGAAGATAGCGTCACACTTAATTCTGTAGTGCAAGGAGCAATCTTGTCTTTCGTGGAATAAAGGCTGGAGTGACTTTAATGGTTGTGTAAGTCTTCTTCTCATGCAATATTTAAGCGTGGTTTGACGGAATTTCCCTTATTTTCAAAGTGTGTAAGTGCATTCCCACAAAAGAAAAGAAAAAGAAAACGGGGACATTTTTAGCAAAAATTCAGTGTACATCCAATCATCAATTAGAAATTATTGAAGGTCTAGTAATATGTAATTATCTGTTAAGAATTATAGATTATAGTGTTAGTTACTACTGATTACCCCATCTGCATAGTAACTTGTGATGCCATTTAAGGTGACTACCAGAATATGCGTAGTAAAAGAGTTGAACTATGTCTCAATATAAATGAGTTTGCATTGTCTAGTAAATAATCCAGTTTCCATTTCAGGGTTTCATGATGATAGCCAAACCTGATCCATACCATTGTATAACTGTCAAAGTACAATTCATAGAAGAAAATAAGTTCACTCACAGTTCCATTAGCCTTGAATATTTTGATGCAATTTTAATTGGTAGTGACAATGCTGAAATTGAGAAATTGAACCATATGCTCCAGGGCTCGAACTTTGGTATCCTAGCAGACTGCGACACCGAGTTAGAAGGGGGCAATTATTTCAAGTGCAGTTTCAAGAAGGAAGATGTTCATGCGACGTTGCAGGTTTAATTTCTGAATTAGTTATAATTTGCTTCCTGAGCATATGGTAGGACAAATTGAATATGCTTAAAGAAAAAAATTAATGGCGAATGGAAGGATTAATTACCATACAATTGGAAAACCGAGCTTGCTGGTCAATTTAGCAGTATAGGTTTATATTAAAAAGAAAAAAAAAGAAAAATTTATAATTTTCAGCTTCCTATTGTCGTGCCCAAAGGGTCGAAAGTGTACCTAGCACTTGATAATGTAAGATTTTGTGGTTCTTCGGCTTTTTCCGATCTATTCCTCGTTGAAAATGTTGTTCTATTTGAAACAATGATCCTCGGGAACTATGCCTTAAAGTCGCAAAGAAGTAAAGTTTGTGTCATAAACAAAAAAAGCCGGGCAAGCATCTGTATGGATTGAAAGTGACCGTACTTTATCGATACTTACTTTTTGTGTCAACCTATGACCAAGAAAATTTATTTGAGCAGCACTAATTTATAATGTTTTAGGCCCTGCCTTTTTTTTAACTTTGAGGGTCCGAGCCAGCAAGTCAGAATATTTTTGGCAGTATTTATTCCACGAAATAATTATTCCAGCGGTTGAAGTAATCCATTTTTTCTTTTAATCTATACTTCGTCAGTTTCAAATAATTGCCAAGAAAACAGATTTCTTTTTTTTTGTCTTTTTTTCTAGTTATTTAGGCTCTTTGGGCACCTGAAGAAGCTTCTACTTTAGTCTGCCTCCAAAGAATTTTTTTTATCATAACATAAGCAGCTGTTTTTGAATGATACCCCAGGCCGTAGCTTTCTCGAATGATCCCTCGATCAGCTTGTAGAAGCGATCAGGGAAATATGGTAGATCGTTCACGCTATAACGATAGGATTTTGGAAATCAGAATGACATCTGTATTAGAGCCAGGCGTATTTTGCGCTACCAAAGATGGTTTCTAATGCTTTTGGGTGGTCATCAGTATCCATCAATTCGTTTTTCTACTCAAAAGAAGTAGAAAGAAAAAACAGTCAACAGTTATTTTTCAAGGCCACAAAACTACTTTGTCAGTAGAGATAACGCTTTTCTAATGTTTATGAACTTACTATTAGGGTAAAAAAGAGTTCTTTTTATGTTTGACATAGATGATTTCACATCTTCTTCATTTCAGAATCAGCGTGTCGTAAGCCGAAGGACTTATATGTTACTTTTCCAAAAATAAGCAACTGGCATCTTGGCAACTGCGCTGCCAAGAGTCTTCTCTTGGCGCATTTGTAGAGACACACTTATTTCTTAAATAAATTTGCACATACTTGGGGTCAGAAATCCTCCCTCATCCGAACCATTTATTGGATCACTCCCCTCTGAACAATAATAGCCAGATAATTTACTTCTTTATTGTTTTTACCCTCTACCCAACTAACCCACAAATATCTTAGTATATGTCCCTTAAGGGCTGAATATGTTTTTACATCCACAATGAATGGGACAAAAAACGTTTCTCCGCCTCCAGCGCAAATAGTGCCTTGTGTTATTTAATATGATATACTACATACAAGGATGAAGCCATATTATAATACTATACGTTACAAAGAATATTTTCTTATTTAAGTTTTCAAAAGATAAAAGTATTTCCTTGGAAGTCTCCAAAATCTTATTTCCTCCTTTCCTAAAAAAAAGTTGCAAATACGGGATACATCTTCACTTAAATATGCTTCAAATATAATACGATAATCCAATTTATACAGATTAAATAATATAATCCGATCTATAGTACAAATATAATACGATAAAAAACCGACCCTAAATCAGTTTCATGATGCTAGTAAAATTAATGGAAGGATAAAGAAATAAAGTTCAAATTTTTGTTTTCTAAGATCAAAAAGGCAAAAGCCCCTGCTTTTATTTGTTAAAAGCCAAATTTAATTTTCTTAGAGGGTAAGATATGATTATGCCTCGTAATATGAGCATAGAGGTTCGAAACAATTATCGGTATCGATGTCAACTACGAAATATCAACAACAGGCAGAATCCAGCTTTTGGCTACTTTTTGATTCTGCCTTATTGTCAATTAATGTACATAAAAATGTTTGTTGACAATTCTATCTGAGTTTGCATCATAAAAACTTATAAAAAAGTTTTAGCAATAAAAAATAATCCAGTAATTGGTATCCTGTGCAAGTTTATTGTTATTTCTAGCCGACCTTTTATAGGTTCAAAGATGCTTATCATATTTGGCCAAACAATCAGCTTCTCAGCATGAAGATATTGTAAAAAAATTCAAAGTGGAAGACGATACTACCCTCGCAGTGGAGACTGCATTTGAGAAGGTGAGTTTAATATATAGAAAATGTGTCTGAAGTACATTGATGTTGCTGAATAAGATATATTTATGCTGCTTTGAACCACAGCAAAAAATAATCAGATTAAAGGCAGTTGAGTGTAGGCAATACTAGTTTGGACTGGGTTTCTATTCAAACTTCTTTGGATCTTAGCCAATTGTTGGCTAGCCCAACCCAAGCCATCAGTGGTTGCTGTGACCTATATTTCATAATATATGGTTGAAAATATATTTCAACCAGGAAGGATTTAGAAGGTTCTAAGGCTAATATATTTTCGAAGGTTAACATCTGTCTGGAACCCTTCCTCTAGGAAGGGATCTGGTCCCAACCTCTCGCCGAGAAAGAATAATCTAATACCCCTCCTCCACCTTTCAGGGTTAGATGAATTGATCATGAATTGATCAATTTATTGAATTGATCAAAATGAATTGATCAGAATGAATTGATAATTAAAAATGTTAGATCTCTGAAAAAATTGCAATTGATTTACCTCAAATATTAATTTAAAAGAAGAATCAGATCTATTAATGCCTCAAAATGACTCGCTGAGCCGATTATACTTACTTCTGACTTGAGCCCACTGTTTATTCTTTTTTTCGTTGTACTATTTTGAGTAAACACTTAATTATATGCATAAGGGCTATGAGGAGGGAAGTTGCCTCCCTTTAATATTCGGTTATCTTGGATCGTTTGATCAGTCTTCACTTGTAAATAAAACCATGTTGTTATTTTTTTTATCATATTTTTTTGGTTTTATGTTTCTAGTGTAAAAATTTGATCAGTTTTTGTAATTTACTTTTAGGTCCAAATTTTTCCTGAGAGTTCTTTGAATTTTGTATGTTGTAAGAGGGTGAGGTTTTACCCCTTCCTTGCGCCTCTTGTGTACAGTTATGGCTTTATAGTGTTTAAGAAAGTCTATAGCGTGTTAAATCAAGTAATTAAACGCTTAGGGATCATAAGCACCAGCACGTTAGATATTGCGTAAATTGTAATGTAATTACTGAGAGCTTTTGTCAATTTATGCACTGATAATGCAAAATAGTTTTGATGGTTCGCCTGGCCTTGATGAAACTTTTCTATTTGCAAGCTGCCAACCGCGCTCATAGTTGCATTAAAATTCATATCATTTGTTTTTCTAGGTTAAGAAATGGTAAAAAGAAAATTAAATTCATATTTTGCTGGTTACAAATGAAATTATGTTGCCTCTGCATTTGTTGCACGAACCCTTTTCACTCTTTTCTGTATCGTAATTTAGAATGCATTTTTCTCATTGTGGCTTCTGCTAAAATTATTGTCTTGTGGTAAATATCTCTTTTCGATATTTCTTGAGATAGGTGTAATTTACAAATAAGTTTATTAATAACCCGTTTTATAATCAATAGAAAATATCAATTAACAGAAATCATTGCAATCTTAGACAACACGGTAAGCAGCACGGACATTTTTTTTTTTTTTCCATAATATGTAAATATATTTTCTGCAAAAACTATTGCATCAAAAATTGTTTTTCAAAAATGCCAAAAATAGTTTGAGCTATTTGTTTCTGGTCGTGCTAAAAATTTTAATAGAATGTAGTCTAACAACCGTTCTTACATAATTCAGTAACAACCAGGAATTTTTCAATGCCTGTGCCCTTTGGAATAGCTAAATTATGCAATGGAAATTCTGACATGAATTCAGTTACTCCTTCCTCCTTATTCTTTACAGATGCTAAAATAATGTGCTCCTTATTCCATTGTAATTTCTGAAATATCTAAATTACGCAATAGTATAATTATCATGTTATTATTTAGTTTTAACTTACATTTTCGTTTGTAATTCAATGTAATTTTTTGTTGTTTCTTGTGCCATGCCGTTTTCTTTAGCTGGTTTGTGTCATTTATCATCTTTTGTAATTTTGAACATGTCATAGATACAAAAAGTTAATTCTTCCTTCCTGTTCATCCTTCACAGACTCACACGCGCTAAACTAACACATTCCTTCGTTCCATTATAATTTTGTCTTCTAACATCAGATTTCGTTATGCAACATTTTCCTTTGCAATTCAATGTGATATTTTGCTCTTTCTTGTTGCATGCCTTTTTCTTTAGCTGTTCGAAGTCATCTGTCATCTAATGTAATTTGCATGCGTCATAAATAATAAAAACGACTACTCATGGGGGGGGGATGATGTAATTATGCTTTTGAAATGTGCTCAGAAATATGACGTCACTCGTATGATTTTTTTTTTTCAAAAAAAAATCTCTTAAACGAATTTTCTCAAATTCGTGACCTGCTATCTAGATTTTTTTTTTTTTTTAAGACCAGAAAATCTCAGGGTGTTTATTTTCAAAAAAAAAAATTTAACATGGAGTCGTGTTCAGGAAAAAAAATTATTAAAAAATCTATGCACAGTGGTGTAAGGGCGGTTGTGGGGCGCTCCTTTTTAAAGTTCGGAGAAAGCCAGGTTGTTTTTCACTAATAGCGTTTTTGTTGGAATTGCAACATGTTCAAACTTTTTAAGGTTTACTTTAGATTGTCATAAAACCAAAATTTTTCGCTTCTTACAATTGTAAATCAACACTTAAAGAGATATTCATGAAGAACTATTATGACCATAAATAAGATTTTACAAAGAAATTATGTTTCACTAATTTAAGGGAAAAAAAAGATAATGCAAAAACTTCAGTTGCCAAAGATTTAAATCCAAGCCATGCTTCTTCACGAGATGCTCCTTAAGGGAAGTCTACTATTTGATTAGCAAAAATCGCATGACAATTTTATCCTACACAAAGTCATTTTGTCTCTTTTCAGTCGGTTATTTTGAGAGCCGTAACTTACCGAACACCAGGAATTTCCGAATTTATCGCAAGAAGTAAGTAAATATTATTGTGTAATTGCTGCCTACCATGGGTGCCCATAAAGGGGGGCAGGGGGGCGCCCCCCCTGGCTGAATGATGCTGCCTTAGTTTTATATTTTTTTTCTGGGATTTCTGTTATATAGCATTAAAAGTGCCAATTAGACCAGGTTTGCCCCCCCCCCTGGAATTCAGCTTATGGGCGCCCATGCTGCCTACTATTGAATGCGTTTTTTCCTTCTTCTCGTGAATCAATTATTCTTGGGAACACTATTTTGTGATTCTCCTGACTGAGACGCTATTGCTGTTGAAAGGAAAAATACGCTGAAAACTAATTGTTGTGAAAATGCCACATTTCCAGTGCAATTGCAGTTCCCTTGATAGACGGCTGGTTAAAGATTAATTTCTACGAGCGCTTGTTGTATACTTTAGTCTTCTTATGACAATTGACGTCAAAATGACATTATGTTTCACTGTGTTCACTTTTGGCATGTCGTTTTTCGTAAATCGTTGTGTGATTTAGGGACGCGATAAAAAACCCATGAGAAAATTAAAGTATATAGATTACAATGCTATAGAAAGCCACATAAAAGCCTTTTTATACAAAAATGAAACACTACATAAGCAGAATGTAAATCCCCTTGCAGAGAAAGTTTTTTCGGGCTAGGATTCATGAATAGTGAAAAAAAATTGTAAGCTTCGAAAAATAGTGGTCATCACCAATTTTATCACCGAAAACAGTGACTGGAGGAATCAAGAGGGATCTGTTTGAAGCGATAATATGATCAAGGTCTGATCTAGCCAATCATGATTATGAGTGTAGGTGAAATGTTTGTCTTTATTGACTAGCTGATAGCCACTTGGCAAACTATCAAAGAACAGGTCACTTCTTTCAGATTGGGATACAATATTAGCATTAATATCACCAGCCACAGTCTAGTTCAATCCCTGATTAGTCACTCTTTACAGAAGTGTCCTGAGTCGCTTTCAAGCACCCACGAAGGAAGGTAGGGATGAAATATCTTTGCGATTGCATGGCATATAGACGGCCATATTACCAAATTTATTGCCAGTAAGTTGTAATGCTTCTAGGAAGTGCGAATTAAAGTTGAAGAGGGTCTTCAACGAGTTTTTTTTAGCTTTACGTACAAACGTGTCGTGAGTGGGCTAACGTTTAAGAGTATCTGCATTGGCTTTAGTTAGAAAATGTTCCTGTTGAAAAACTATATCATAATTAAGAAGCTCATCAATCAGAAAATCTTTTTCTTTGGTTTCGTTAATATTAAATGAAACGAAGAGCAATCTGTTGCCCCTAACAATAATTTCTTATCCTTTTTAGAGCTTTTTTTTAACAGAGTGCATCCGAGACTATAAGAAACATTGTCGCTCCCGTAATTGGCGTAGTTGGTCTTGCAGTGCAAAGATTATCGCATTTGTTAGAATGTACGACCACGCACCCAGAACACTTCTGGTCGGGGGGGGGAGGGGGCAATTTCTAGAAACTTGGTTCGGCGATTGGCATCGGTAAGATCTAGGAAGAACTTTCAGGTAAGGCTTACCTCTAAAAAAAACTCGTATCCTAGACGCAAATTATTCTTCATAGCTTTATTCAAGGCACCTTGGTCAAGAAATTCAAGATGGAAGGATCAGAAACTTCTGATTTTCATTGCTTCAACGATACCGGGAATCTTATTAATTGACTCTGATTTTAGAACACCAGCAGGAATGTCACTCCCGATACCGAGCACTTTCCAATTAAGGACATGAGTAGACACATCTAGCTTACTAATAGCAGCGATGGCGAGAGACTTGGCTGATGTTTATCTTGGGTTTGAATTACCATCTTTTCTTGACAGGGTCGGGTCTCACACTTACAATACCGTCATGACCGTCCAAGGTATCAAGGGTCTCTTTGCGCTCAATAGGATCTTTGAGATCGGTAGATGAGTTTTTCAGAATCAATGTATAGTAAAGTCTCGAAGAGACAGAACGCTCATGCACTGTCGACGGAGGACGTCCGATTGTTTCAGGCAGGAGAGTTCTCACTACACAGATAGAAAGCATAACTCTGACAGATAGGAATTTATACGGCAACTCTATGCATAATAAACATCGGCGGGAATGAGGGGTACCTCACTAGAGTGATGGATAACAAGGCCTGGTAGACCAACGTCGTCAGCATCGCACTTAGTAATAATGTCAGTAATATCAGAGACAATATTGATAAGCGAGTTTGCACCCAATCTCTTAGGCTTAGTTTCTCCAGGATAGCAAACCTGGAAGATTTGTTTAATAGCTTTGGAAACCTGGGCGACCGTAAGAAATTCAGACATGTGTTTCATCATAGTATCTAGAGAGAAGCCTTTTTCGATGCTATTTTGGACAAAGTTCAAAACGAGCCTTACGGCGATCCACGCCATCACAACACATTTACAGGTGAGGAAAATAGATTGCAATGCTTGACGGAAATGTGCCAGGCTGCTTTTTTTGGTTTTTGTCAATAAAACCTCATTCATTTGATAATGAAATGTTTAACAATCAAAATTGGAGAAGAACAACGACATTTAGGGCTTTCACAAGGTAAAATATTTCTGGCATGGGTTTTTTTTTACTTAAAATTGTCGTGAATTTCATTGTAGCTCTTCTTGAAGAACTTGCTTTCCCCTTGTGCAATATTTCAAAATTTGGACGCATCCTCTTCTAATAATAAAGAATTCCTAGACATAAATTATCTGCCACTGCAATGCTTTGAAGAAAGATCTTCCCAACTGTTTTAAGTTTGATCATGTGCAACCAAGTATTGGAAAGCTTTTATGTTATCTCTCAAAAAAATAAATCGAGTCTTCAATCTTAGTTCTAGGTTTATATTTTAAGCCCTCCACCACTGTGAAGCTGTGGATACATTCAACATTCCACGTGGCAAAACTTCCAAAGTATTGCGTATTTGGATTTTACGCAAAAGTGGAGCTTCCATTTTATACCATAATTTCCAAGAGCATCTAACCTGGCCGGAGTACCCCTCCCCGTAGGAAAAATTAAAACAAAATCAAACAATATGACAAAAAGTGCCTCATTTTTTCCTGGAGTCCAAATGCAAAGAGATGTACAGTGGCTGCCATTGCTCAACCCCGTGACCGTATTAAGGAAGTGTCAGGGCTTTCTGGAGTCCTAAGTTGCTATTCATCCCTTCAGGGTCGATCAAATTTGCAAAAAAAAAAATAGATTCTACCAATTGATTATTTAATGGTACAAACCAAAAAAAATAAGTGATTCTTTATATATAGGTTTTCCAATGGTGTTCGAAGTCAATATCCGAGAAACGAATTATTGGACGAGATCAAAATGTGTTTCAATATGTAGGAGGGAAGAAAATATATGAATTTGGAGGATGTATCCCCCCTCCCTCTTCTGAGATCATTGGGGAGGTTTTTTTTAATTCAAATGGCAGCACATATAAAATATAAGATAATTATGATTTACTTGGAAAAAATCATTGTATTTTGTCTGAAACTTCAAACAAAGTCAAAATAAATTCAGCCTTTTGGACGAAGTCGTCCTACGTCCAGAAATCCTACTAAACTAAACAGACCCTACTTTGTTTCCTGTGTAGTTTCCGAATATCGAAGATTGACAGCGAAAACCTCGTACTGGCGGTACTGTAACTTAATTATCTTAACATTTTCCTTCATGTACTTCTGTTGCATTTTGTAAGGAGCTATATGCATTGTTTTAAGGAGTGTTGCGATCAGCAAGCTATAAATCCATAGCTACAGACTCTCTGATTTACTTTACATACTACAAAAAGAGGTGTAAAAGAAAGAAAAAAAAAGTACAGATTCAACCCCGTACAGGAAGTGAAAAAAACGTTAAAACATGGGTCTTTGACCTTGTTTATGTAAACTGTCTCATAGTGTTTCATGTGCTTTCGTGCCTGAAAAACACTTCATGTGCCTCAAACCTGTTCAAACACATCAACTCCTTGACGTAAATTTCCATGTTCAGGTATCTAAACACGAGTTCCTCCACTTCAGATTAATCGAAAGGACTCCTAACAAAGTTAAAAAGAATAATCAATTAAAACTCTATTTTATGGCACTTTAGACCCCCCCCCCCCACTCGTTCATTTCAATAAATTTGTTGGTCGTGTGCTTTTGCATGCGCAATTTCTTATGCTTAATACTCATTCTGTTATAAATCTGACATAAAAACCTGTCTTCTTTTATATACATCCTTCTGTACGTATTATTTGCTTGTTGTGTGTTTTAATTATTGGTATTATTATCTTGTTTCTGATTATAGGATCTCGGAGAAAACGGAATCTGGAAGAAGTGGAAGCTAATGCCCCAATTACTAGTGAACCTCCCGAGCAGCGAGCAAAAATTGATAGACTGAGAACTGTTTTCTTCAGGGAAGCTGATGACTTGCACGTTCAAATTGAAGAAGAAATGAAGAAGACGAAAGAACTGGAAGAATACTTGGAACATCTCAACGAGCCTGTGAATTATTCAGTTTAGACGATTCTTATTTTTACTTTAAAGTTTTTTTTTAGTTAATGCATTTCGACTTTTTGTTTTTTGTCTTCTTTGAAATTGACCCTTTAAACAAAGGGTCAACTTTGTTTAAATATTGATTTTTTTTAGATTTTGTTTTATTGAATCAATCGTATTAGGACGCCGATGCTTGGGCGTCCTATTATGGTAGATCCAATAGAAACAAGGATAGTTGTTTTCAATAGAAAACTCAATAGATGATTTTCTATTGTTTTATTTTTTTGGTACCAAAGTATCAAATCTCCCAAGTTTTAAGGTTTATCTGATATCCACCTGATGCAGTGGCTCCCCTAGGATGTTTGAAGTTCGGGTTGAAAGCCTTAATATCTACATAGACTTAGTTACTCCTACACGTAGAGGTGCATAGGACCGCAACAATAGTTGGCTACAAAAACCTGTCCTGAGGTTCCGACCAGAGCTCCCTCATCGAAGCGTTAAGGCAAGCAGTGATATATTCGTTCATCGCTGCCAAAAAGACGATGGATAATCAAAAATCGTAAACTAAGTTTTTTTTAGTTAAGATTGTCATTTTGAATTTAAAATTCAGGTATTGTCGATTTACCTGTATTTTTTATTGAACCAAGTTAAAAAAAAGTTCAGTATTTCTTAAATTTATAGAATTCCATAAAAGGATCATAGTAAAGTATTTATTTAACACCTTGTTTCTTGTAATTTTTTTTTTCATTTGGTTTTTAATGTAACAACGAAAGAAAGTTAACACTCCTCTGGTCTTTGATGAAGTGCATTATAACCTCGAGAAAAAACAACATCTCAACGATTTTTATCCTCTTGTGAAACTAGGATGTTCCATGTATGAGACACCTTGTGTCCTTTAACGTCGACATTATTTACGGGCCATTTAATCTTAACATGTTCAAGCTCGTCATGGAATTTGACTGTCAGGTTGTTAGAAAATAACTTTCAACGTTTCATTTTCCCAATTTAGAGGTGCGATCGTGAAATATATGATCCGATAATGTATATGATCAGAGGTAAACGGATTTACGATGGCTCTACATGATAATTCAGATAAATGTTGAGACTACTCTTAACATTTTTTATGCTGGAATGAAATTATAAAAGCAACTCTTGGACTTAGTCGGAGTCTGCCAAAGTAGACACTTGAAACCAGGTTGGATGGAAAAGGAGTGTTCATTATTGTCTTAATATACTTAGCATTGTGTCAATTTGTAGGGTCTCTAAGAGGGTAGATCATTTAGTAGACTCAGAAAACTACTATTACATGGATCAGTATTGCTAAAGAAATAATTGGAAACTATCTATGGGGTAATACTAACATGAAAATAGGCGACGTGGGTGCCTCAATGCGACGTGGGTGAATAATAGGGCTAATAAAAGTGGAAAATGAAAGGAAGTCACTTCCACTCTAGAGTGTATTGTACGTTGAAAATACATATTCTGGTGTTACAAGCTAATATTGTGAAATTTACGGTGTCATTTCAGAACTAAAGCCTAATATTATCATTTTGTTCTCCCTTGAGACGTTGGAACTGGTCTTCAGTGAGATCTTTACCAATAGCAGATGAGTTTAATCCCTCTCAATGGGGGATTTTGTCTTCCTATCTCTTTGTCCTTCTCAACACTTGCAAAGCCTTTGTAAGAAAGTTTTACACTCTGTAACAAATGAGGAGAAGGAAATTCACTTTTTTTTCTGAGGAAAGATAAGTTTTTTTTTTACTATTTGGCTTAGTATTTGTATTCGACGCACGAATTAAGTTAAAAAGCTGTGTTTATTAATACCGAGATAAAGAATTTTAAAATGATTACTCCGCTTTAAGACGATGAAATGCAATACAGTCAGGTTTGTATGATGTTAATGTCTCTTTCTTAAAGGTCAAAAAGATAGAGATATAAAAGAGAACAGATGCTAGATTCTCGCTAGGTATCACTATTTCTTCCATTCTAAAATTAGCATGACTCTGGATCAACGAAAAAATCTGACAGCAAAATTCTGCAGAATCTGGCCTCTATTCTTTTTCTGTTTGTATATTTCTTCTAGTTTAACTTTTAATGGGGAACCCAAACGATCTATAAAAGAGGTATGAAATCAATAATACTTATAGACTGCAAATAGAGTAATAGAAGTTGTACGCAGGATGGAGAAACAAATCAGGGGCAAAGTAGAATTAGACGCAGAATAAGCAATTGGTGCAAGTCTGAGTCTTAAACCTCTCTCCTTTAAAAGATGTGCTGGTAATATTGATACTTCTCTGGTGGTTGTGGTTACGTCTTGGCCGGACGATGACGAGTTATGCTGAAGATTTGCTCGTTGGTGGTGTTCATTCTCCTGCCGTAATACTTGTAGGCCATTCCTTAAGTATTGCACTAGGATCTTATTTCCAATGTGTCAGCTTTATCTTGAGTCTGGTTGATGGGATTGGGACTCTAGGAGGGTAGGCTTCATGTCTTGTTTCATGGGTGGAAATATTCTCAGCTTATCATATTGCTGTGTGTTAGCTGTTAGGTAAACCACTGCCATCAGTGTTGACATAATATCCTTGCAGCAAGGATGTGCATACGTGGATATAACTGGGCGGAAATTATAGCGGGAGATGAAGCATTTTCAAAACTCGTGTGCAGTAGCTCCTTAGAGTCCACCCTGCCGAGGAATGTCAAGATAAAACTTGGGGACGACACTCCTAATTTACACGTACTATATCTTATTATATTTACCTCTCTAACCAGAGAAATAGGGTAAAGCGTGTACTCGGTAATACAAACAAATAACTTGCTGTATAATCCTCAAGGTCCCCACAAACAACTGAACTGAACAAAAGAACTTCTCATCTAGCCAAGAAGGGATGAAGAAAGTAGGCATAATTTAGAAAAAAAAACTAATTGGAAGAACGTCATTTGAATGGAAATTTTAGCTGCCTACGCATTTCAGCCACCATCCAGGGATAATCCAGCTCATCCTTACGGAATTAGAGGCTATTCAATTTTTAGTGAATTTAGCCAAGGTGACTCAGCTCTGCGATTATTGTATCATCTAATCCTTTACGAAAATTAATTTACGAAAGTAGAATTATAAAGCTTTACAAAAGGAAAAAGGGGAGTTTACAAAACTAAAAAAAGAGGACATTATCTGGAAAATAAGTGGGCGTTCAACAACATCCAACCCACTCACACTAAGATAAATAAGCACGACCAGGTCCTTGGGTGGAATTTTTTCAAAACCAGACTGCTTATCCAAGACTTAGTTTCTCTATTTGCCTGGCTCCTACATCAAAATATATTTCTGTTTGGCTTGTTTTCTTAGCCTCATTTCTTTGAAGTTTTCACTGGTGGTTGGATATGACAAACTTTCCGGTTTGTGCTGGGATTATTGACCTTAAAGGTCTGCTCATAAGGAGCTGGCCTGGAGAGCCAAAATTGTCTACTGGTGAATTCCTTTATTCAAGGAATGGTATGTATAGATATGTATTACTTTGTAATGCAGTTTTTACAGTAATTAATGTAAAAAACTTTCCACAAAATAAGTGTTTCAAAGAAAAGTAAAGAACTCCATTAAACCGAAAATGAGCAAAAATAAAGTAAAATAATCTAGCGAGCGTGAAACTACCACAAATCAGCATCGATAAATAAATGAGACCCAAAACGAATAGAAATTACAATAATTAACCGAGTCAAACTCAAAACGAGCAGAAATTAACATGAGTAGGGCTCAAAACCCCTATGCCTTCCAGAAGCCAGAACATAATTTGCAATTTACTGAAAAAATTTAAACTTTTTTACTTTTATAACTTTAATAAGTCAAATAATATTAATATTTTGATTACTAAATATCAGTATATGCATATTAAACTGACAATGCAAATTCATTTGTATTTTGTTTAGTAAAGTGCAAATTATGTTCTGGCCTTGGGAAGGCATAGGGGTTTTGAGCCCTACTCATGTTAATTTCTGCTCGTTTTGAGTTTGCTATCGAATGAGCCCTTTTTGAGTTTCTACGATAAAGCTTTCTATAAACACCTTATATGCCCCCAGGGCATAAATTACAACCCTTGCCCTGAGGGTTGTGAAGGGGTTTTCATTCTCAAAGACCTAATTTCCAGAACTTTCAACTACGTTAAACGAAATGGCTATCTCAAAATTTTTATTGGATGTGTTTGGGGAAATGGTGGGCTTGAGAGGGGCGTTAGTTACTCTCCAATCACTTTCAACTATTAAAAAAGGCTACAACCCTTGCCCTGAGGGCTGAGGGTGGGGCTTGTCATCCTCAAAGACATAATTTCCAGACCTTTCAGCTACTTTTAGCAAATTGACTACCTCAAAATTTTGATTGGATGTGTTTTATGAAAAGTTAGGTCTTAGAGGGTGGTTACTTACTCTCCAATAACTGTGGACCACTAAACACGTGACTATCCGTTTCAATTTCCAATCCCTTTTTGAAGTTTCTACGACAACGCTCTCTATAAAAAAAACCTTATATACCCCCAGGGCATAACCTACAACCCTTGCCCTGAGGGCTGTGGGGGGAGGGTCATCCTCATAAACATTATTTCCGGACTTTTTAACTAAGTCGAACAAAATGGCTACCTCAAAATTTTGATTGGATGGGTTTTGGGAAATGGTTGGTTTGAGAGGCGTTAGTTATCCTCCAATCACTTTCAACTATTAAAAAGGGCACAAGCCCTTCCAATCGAATAAGCTCTTTTTGAAATTGCTATAACATCAAAATCTATAAAAAAAAAACCTTATATACCCCCAGGGCATAACTTACAACCCTTGCCCCGAGGGCTCTGAGTGTGCTATCATCCTCAAAGACCTAATTTCTAAAACTTTTTACTATGTTGAACAAAATGGCTATCTAAAAATGTTGATTGGATGTGTTTCGGGAAAAGGTGGGCGTGAAAGGGGGGTTAGTTACCTTCGAAGCAATTCTGTCAAGCAAAAAGGGCACGAGCCCTTTGAATTTTAAATTGAATGAGCCCTTTTTCATGTTTCTACGGCAAAGATTTCAATAAAAACCTTATATGCCCCCAGGGCATAACTAACAACCCTTACCCTGAGGGGTGGGGGGGGGTGTCATCCTCAAAGACATAATCTACAGAACTTTCAACTACGTTGAAACAAAATTGTATCTCAAAATTTTGATTGGATGTGTTTGGATAAATGGCGGGCAGGGAAGAGGTGTTAGTTGCCCTCCAATCAATTTCGACTATTAAAAAGGGCACTAGCCATTTCAATTTCCAATCAAATGAACCCTTTTTGAAGTTTCTACGACAACGCTTTCTATAAAAACCTTGTATGCCCCCAGGGCATAACTTATAACCCTTGCCCTGATGACTGCGAGGAAGTTGTCATCCTCAAGGGCCTAGTGTCCTAGACTTTTATCTCCGTTGAACAAAATAGTTATCTCAGAAATTTGATTTGATTTGGTTCGGGAAAAGGTGGGCTTGAGAGGGGGGTTATTTGCCCTCCAATCACTTCGACTATTAATATATATATATATATATATAGATATATATATATATATATATATATATATATATATATATATATATATATATATATATATATATATAGTTTGGCATTGTGGCATTGTATATATATAGTTTGGCATTGTGAGGCTTAACATTGGTTCTGTTTTGGGATTCGTTTTCTGCTTGCAATATGAATAATAATTGTCAATAATTTTCCTGTTTCTCTGTTTAAGCCAGCAGACTACCAATCTAGTATATATATATATATATATATATATATATATATATATATATATTATTATCCCGGACTTGCTCCCCCGGGTAGTTTGGCATTGTGAGGTTTAACATGGGTTCTGTTTTGGGATTCGTTTTCAGCTTGCAATATGAATCATAATTATCAATAATTTTCCTGTTTCTCTGTTTAAGCCAGCAGACTACCAATCTAGTCTTTTGGTCAGTTTTTACCTCCTAAATGGACAGATAGGGTTTTTCAAGAAGTTATTTGTACATAAGAGGGAGTACTAGTATTTTATCTCATTTAAGGATAAAAACATTGTCGACTGAAGGGTCATTCTTGACATGCTTATACTCGTATTTGGTTGCTATTTGTGAGCCGTCACATTTTCTGCTGGATCATCCGTTTGCAACTCAATGTTTGAGTTCTGTATTCTTTTTTTGGGAGTCTGATGCGTTCTTGATTTCAGGAAACTGCTGATATATGATTAGGGAAGTTTTAAATAGACTAACCATAAAGATGTAAGTTTCTCGTTCAGTTTGAGCGCCTAGTTCTGGTAGAAGTAGACGGAAAAGAGCATCTGATACTGACGCGTGTACAACAGTCAAATCCTAGGACTGCATTTGCAGCACGACTCTTTGCAATCTAGGTGGCCCTTTTGAAATACCATGCATTGAGATATCTTCAAGGGACTTGTGATTCAAACAAACTTTTAATGGTCTACCATAACTAACTGTTGAAACCGCTTGTAACCAATTGCAAATGCCTCTTTTTCGACCTCTGAATGCTTTTTTCCTGCCTCAGATGGTTATCCCGAGTCGAAACCACGTATTTTGCCAATACAGTATAAAATAGCTCCTAATCAATTTTGGAAAGCAACGAATCCTATTATAAGCATCTTTAGACAGTGGGTTAAAGTAGGTAGTGTTGTTGCAATTGCTCTCCTTGGTTTTTGTCAATGAGACACTTTCCAGTTGTATTTTCTATCTTTCCTGATTGTATTTAATAGATCTTTTTGTGGCTTATTTAATGTTGGGAGGTTTGGGGTATGTTTTCCGAGATAGTTAATCACCCTAATGAGAGCAAGTAGCTCCGCTGGTCCTATAGGGTTTGACATTAGTAGCATCGCTTTCAATTTCCTGGGTCTTGTTTCATTCCTTCAGCTGATAGGATTTAACCAAAGTAATCTATTTCAGGTTTTTCCAAGTGTATTTATCCTTACATAGACGAGCTGCATTTCTTCTGGCTTTTTTTTTAGATTTGTTCAAGATGTCTCTCATGTTATTCATCATTTTGTTCATGATCTACAAAATCGTTAATTCCAAGGCCATGCCCGGTGTTTGTAATTAAATCGGCGAAGTTTTCACCCATTTTCTTTAAAAGTTATCTTATGAAGAATTAAGGGCAAAAAGATATATGCGGAAGTGATAGTGACCAAAGTTAGTGTTGCATGCTGTAATATTGGCAGATTTGTCATATAGCTCCATGCTCAGTATACGTGACGGACATCTAGCTAAGATAATGTTTCGTTTAACTTCCTTTCAACACCAACTCATCAAATATTGGTATTGGATGGTGTGGGCCACATTAGACAGAATATAGCAGTATGATCATTCTCTATCTCTCCCATTATAAAAACCCGGACAGGGGTGCGAGTGGAAAGAAACAGGCTAAACAAGCTAAGGCAGAATGAGGTGGGAGGAGCTTTTTGTTCACGATGACCAGAAATGATCTGCGATAAGCTAACTGGTATATTCAGAAACAGGCTAAACAAGCTAAGGCAGAAAGAAGTGGGAGGAGCTTTTTGTTCACGATGACCAGAAATGATCTGCGATAAGCTTACTGTCTATAAACTGTGGTGTGGGCGTTTGACACGATTGTTAAGATATCTTGGGTCTAGGCTGAATCATAGGTTGGGATCAGGATTCTCGATAACAATTGTGGAGTTTACCCAGTCTACTGGTGTTGTTGTTCATTCTATGATTTTCAATATGTCTGATTTTGTCAATTCTGCTCTGAAACGGTCTTGCGTGTATTGGGAGATTTTTTTTGGAGGTTGAATCAGTTTTAAATTTCATCAGGTGTTCTGTACGTGGCGAGTAATTTCAACGAGAAAACTACTGATACAACGGAAAATATCATAACTGCTTTAGATAATCTACCACTACCACTAGATAAGTCTACCACTTTCGGTGAAAAGTCTTCCTCTTAATTTTTCACTTTTTAAGTGGAACATGACTCTATCTCGAACTATCTGAAATTCATGGCTATAGTAAACTTCTCGCCATTGCGTTTTAGTTTAGTTACATACTGCGCTCCAGTTTCAAAATTACTTTGGTTTCACTTATATAACTTGCAGCACTAAAGAATGGGGTTGGATTAGAGCTCAAAATTTTCTTGGAAGAGTGTAAGATAGGCTGGTGGGTTGGTGTTGTCTTTTTCTGTCAATACAAGTGTGCTGAATGTCTAAACAGAAATTAGATATGAGGACATTACTGCACCAGAATTTTCATTTAGTGGGGTATTGAGCATCAGGGGCGTAATTTACTATGGGGCAGGTGGGGCACCCGCCCCCTAAGACACTCCCCACAGCTGAAATTAAGCGTCTTCAAAACCTTGTCAACACTAATTCAATACAAGCATTCAAAGAAACAGGTCAGTTTTCTTTAGTATGCTATAAGGCTCATTTTTAATTTTTCACTTGGCCATTTTTACTTGACTTGGGAAAATCGGCTTTAACTTTTCCCCCCTCCCCCAGGTTTTTGAAAAAATTACACCCATGCTGAGCATTTGGTTAACCTGATTTTTGGATCTTGTCCATTCTGTTTTCAAATTTGCCTGGACCTAGTCTATTGTTAGATTTCGTACAGTTACATTCTGGCTTGAAATGCGGCAGTATCTGACACCATGTAGGTTTCTTCTAGTTTAAACTTTTAACAGTGAACACAAGAAATCTATAAATTTACATGAGATTAATAAAACTGGTAGATTTATTGGTAATGAAGTTCTAAAGGTAGTAGATAGGATGATAAGCCAATCGGAAGCAAGATAGAATAAGACACAGAATAAAAACTTGCCACAATTCTTAAAAAAAACACTGACTATACTGTGTCATTTAAGGAACTTTTTTTTTTATAGATGGCCTGGCCAAAAGTGAATAAAGAAAATATCAGACACATTTTTTGAGTAGGCCTAGCTATTTAAAGGTAGGCTTTTCTTGTTTATTTAATTTTTTTGTTCCAGCAGGAAAATAGTTTAAGAAGCTATCCTTTCTTGTTAAGAGTTAGGTAAAATTCTACTTTGGCTATCATGGAAAGGGGCTAGGCTAGGAAAATTATACTTTCAGGGATGGGTCTACAGGCTAAAGTATGTCCCGGGAAGGTATTTTGAAGTGCCTATATTGGTAAAATTCCACTTTAGCTGCTTTCGGCTACCTTGGAATGGGGTTAGGTTAGGAAAATGAAACTTTTAGGGATGGGTCTACAGGCTAAAGTATGTCCTGGAAAGGTATTTTGAAGTACCTACCTCCACTCCTTCTCCCTCTAGAGGGTCCTAAAATTTGCCTACATGATGGGTCTATACCTATTGGAAATTTGACAAAACAAAATTAATCTTGTTTATCAGTTATCAGTTTCTTTTTCTCTGGCTTTAGTTCTGAAAATACAATTACTGTTATTTGAGTAGAATTTTAAGCCATCTCAATGTTTTTTTTTCAAAATTTAGGAAATGTATTTGCATAGGCTAATGTATTAATAATAATAATAATAAATTGAAAACCTGTTGTATACAATAAATGTACAATGACAGAGTATAGGCTACTAAAATGCAAAAAGAGGAAACAAAAAGAAAATAGGCTATGCCAAAAAAATAACAACAAAAGCAACAACTTCTTAAATAGTATACAAAGTAGTACAAAAAAAGGAAACAGAAAGATAACATATTTGAAGATTACAACAGAAACAACAACTTCTTTGAAAATAGCAACAAGGACAACAACTTCTGAAAGGAGAAAAAAAGGGAAACAAGAGGGAAAATTAAACAAGCAAACTTGCCCACTCATGCTTTAGAATTGCTGGTTTTGTTTTTTGTCAGCTAATAAGTGTCTCATTAGCTAGATTTGGGTCTGCTAGGTTGTAGCACCAAATCAGAAAACTATTTTTTGTCCAAGGTGGCAATTTTAGTAGATACTTTGCAAAATGGAAAAATAAAAAGCGGATTTTAGACTTTTTACAGTTTGCCAATAATTTCCAGAAAGGGGTTTATTATATGGCAGAGCAGTAGCATTGTAAATACTTGCCAGTAGTGGATGGTTAACTCTCAGAGTGGATTTAACAATCAAAGCATGGAGCTGGAAATTTGCCATTCAAGATCTGAGATCAAGAGGGAGTGAGTATGCTGTAATGAGGTACCTATTGGCAGCCCCAGATATACTATTTTATCAACTGGTTTTACTGAGCAATCACCTAGTATGATACTAGTAGGAGGGTCATTCTTCCAATTGTAAAGCAAAACTTCCAACTTTTGGGAGTTAAATCTCAGACTGACTTTCTTGTAATTGGACTGCAGACATGATAATATTTCTGAAAGGTGGTTAAGCATCCAGCTGAGATTCAGTGTGTCATCAGCATAGCATACTGGGGAGAGTCAATGGAACTGAGAATGCATGATAAAGGACAGCTGTCTTGAGGCTCAATAATGTAGTTGTTGAAGAAATTGGGGGATAAAACTGCCCCCTGACGGGCACCTTTATGGACTGGTATCAAAGCTGACTGTGGGGCTGGCGGAAGGTCTTTATTGGGAGGGAGCTTGAGTCACATGCAAAGGTGAGAGTAAAGATCACAGAAAGCCTGGATGATATTTGAGCTCACTCATCTTTTAGCTAAGTTTAGCAACATAAGCGCATTAATCAATGAATCAAATGCTCTCTGCAGGTCTAAGCCCCCAATTGCTAGGTTTTCTCCTGATTTGTGTGCATCTAGGAGTGCATATGCAATGACATGGAGCACTTCAGCACAACCAATACCACATTGGAAACCAAATTGTCTTGGTGGACTGCAATACAGTTTCTCAAACTCATCTACAAATAAAAGTTCAAATAACTTGCAAAGAGAAGTAGCAATTGTGATTGGATAGAAAGAAGAGTATTGCATGGTAACTTTTCCTTTTTTAGGAACTGGCGTAAGATCTCCAATTGAGAAAGTGGTTGGGACAATCCTGAATGAGGATAATCTGCATCAGGAGAGTTACATGACTAATGAGAGTGGGCCCACCATTTTTTAGATGTAGTGCACTGATCCCGTCAATCCTGAAAGATTGTTTAGGTTTTAGGTGAGTGATGGCCTTGCATACAGCTCCCTCTGTTACAACATAATCACCCTGAGGACAACTATCTAAGAAGTCATCCAACTCATCTTTGTATCTTTTGTTGTGGGCTGGGTCAGGAGGCAAAATTCTGACCCATAGTACACATACCATTCAGAATCAGGGATAGCAGATGCAGACAAAGACTCATTGCTTTTAGAGGACAGAAAACACCAAAGGAGAGAAGGATTAATTTTGGCCTGTGTAGATTTGATATCAATCATCTTTTTTCTGTGAGCTTTTAGCTCCTTTGCGAATTCTCTTTTTATGAGCAGGTGGATTGAATTGACTACCCCCAAACATGGTTATCCACAAGAAACCCAAAGTTGAAGCCAAAATTTTGGCTTAGAATGGGTATCCACTAATTCTGGATTTTCAGACCAGCCAGGAAGGGTAGGATGATGGGGTCTACTTAGAGGGACAGCAGGTTTTTCAGCACAGCAAAGGGCATGGTCAATTTCTGTGCAATAAATATCAACTGATTGTTGTCTTTCCTCCTTTGAAAGAGCAGTTAATCTAGAGAGAAGATGGAAAGGGACATGGATCTTACTAAGGACTCTGGTGGCTTCATCTTGAAGAAATAAAACAGGGTTAATTTTATGCCAATCATGGCAAGACCTAGGAGGTGTTTTCAAAGTTGTTTGCGTTTGTGTATCTGAGCTGTGGCAAGGAATCTCAGGTGAGAACTGTATTGGTAAGTGATCAGATAGCTGAAAATCAAGCACAACCTTGACAGGCAAAATCCTGAGATTTGTGGATGCAACAGCATGATCAACCTCTGATGTAGACATTGAGGTGTGTACATGTGTAAAATTTAAATCTTTGCACTTGAAATCAAACTGGTCTCCAAAAATACTAAGCAACAATGTAGAATGTAAAGACCTAGATAAGAGCAGTTCATTCAAATCGCAATTGAAGTCACCAACTAATATGCATTGAAGGCTTGAGGATCTAATATGGTTAATACACTGGCTGAGTTTATTACTAGAATAAGTAAAAGCACACTCCAAATGCTCATCATGGTAATTTGTAGGCAAATATACATTAATAAAAACACAGCCCTCAACACAAATCACGAGAAAACTATCATTGACTTCAAATACACTAGATCTTAGAGTTGAATGAACAAAAGTGGCAATACCACCAGAGGGTCACCATTTTCCACTTAGCTGCTTTGCTGAAACTGAATAAACCAATACTGAAGTATTAAAACTAAGAATACTTTTACTGGGGCTTGTGATGAAATGTTCTTGTAAACAGACAACTTCATTTTGCTCAAGTACAACATCTAAGATTGGAATTTTATTTGCAAACAAGCCATTAATGTTCCATGATAAACATCTAACTGCAGAAGCTTCAGATGTCATTTCTTTTGTGGATTACTGTTTGAGGGACATTTTACTCTGTAACACGTGTGACTGCCGATTTTGCATTCAACACAGAATGTTGGCTGTCTGCATGGTTCATCTCGCGTAGTATGATGTTCATTTGAGGCACATCTAGAGCATAAAGGTTCAGCAGTACACTGGGAAGTAAGGTGACCGATTTTGTGACAGTTATAGCATCATCTTGGCAAGAACTTAAATGGATCAGCAGGTAGAGGCTCATAACCAATAATCACTGAAACACTTAGAAATTGTTGGAGCTCACTGATAGTGTCAAAATACACTTTGAAAGAATGGGATTTTCTGCATTGTTCAGTCCTCGTACTATTTGGGACTGGATTTTTTAGTCCTTCACAGTTTATATCCTCAGAGACATTTCAAAGCACAACTATGTGCAGGGGTTCTTGAACAGCAATTTTGAGATCACAATTGGAAGATTTTGCTTTCTCAACAATTTTTGCTGCTTCAGCTTTCAACCTGACCACAAGCTTCCATTCATTTGCAGATTTGTGAAGTTTGCTAATGTCATTTACATTTTCACAGAAACTGTCTATCAAAGCTTTCCAATCATTTGGGCCATTGAGCTCCTTGGGGGGATTTTTCAAGACAACAGAATAGGTAGAATCTTTGGGCTTGGACGTTTCAGGTGCACTACAACTGCTTGTGAAAATACTGACAGCTGGAGTGGACTGGGTAGCTAAAAAATTATCAAGCTTCCAAGAGTTTTCATTTACTTTGCAGTAACCGTTGCATTCACTGCATCTCTGATAACCGGAACCAAGCACGGGTTAAAGATGACAAATTTTGGCATGCTGACATTATTTTTTGCAGCTGCAACTAGAAGTTTGTACATTTCATGATATTGTCTTCATCTTTAGAGTAGGTCACAAGACGATTCGTAATATTCAACTCAGTATGAAGGATTCGCTTTGCCTTTATAACATCTTCATGTGTATAGAAAGCAACACACGCTTTTACAATGCAGTCCAATTTTATTCCATCTGTAAGTGCTCTTGTAACACAATTCAGTAATGGATTTAAAATAATTTTTTCACTTTCAGCCATCGTAGGTCCAAGCGTAATCAAATCTCAATGTAAAGTCACAAAACAAAGACTTACCTGCAAGGGGGGCTTTTTTAAGTCCCCCCACTTTCCAATAAACGCCTTCTAATTATCCAAATGAAATAATTCAATCCAAATGAAATAGTTCATTCACACAGCCTGACAGTCAATATAACCAAAACCGGTTTTTTTCAACAGATAATCCTCTCAGAAAATAAGAGGTGTTAACTGCATTTTAGGGCAAGTCCAATGTTAAAACAAATGAAAAAACCTAAATATTAGTGTTTGGCCTGATTTGGCCTTCATCAAAGTTTCATTATAGTTGTCCTAGGTCTGTGGAAGGGTAATACCCCAGTAGGCAACATGGACAGAGCCTAATCTAAGGCAGCAAGAATGGAGAATGATAGAAAAATGCCATGAGAAACAATTAGAATGCTTTTTTGTTTGGTCATTGGAATATTCAATGTCTCACAAGTGAAAAGTTGGAAAGGATTAACCACCTCAGTCTAGCTCATATTCAAACAAAGATGCTTGGAAACTTCCATATGCAGGAAATGGCTGCTCTATGTTTGAAGTGCCCTTGCATGGGATTTATATTGATGGGGGATTATAATGCATACACAGCCGATTTTTCAGAACAACATGATACAATTTTGCAGATACTTCAATTCAAAAAGAAGAAAGTTTGGAGAAATTAAGGGGAAGGCAAACAAAGGACAAGGAAAGGAGAAAGAACATGTGGGGAAGTAAGCTTTTGGATTTTTGTGGAGAGTATGGTTTGATTATAGTCAATAGGAGGAAAGGATAAGGGGATATGAGATTTCAAATGTTAGTTGGGTAAGAACCCAACAAAGAAATGTAATTATGCCCTGGGGCACTTCTGGTTCTTATGGAAGGGATGCTTGTACAAACTTCAAAGAGGGCTAATTTGATTGGAAATTGAAAGTTCTAGTTAACTTTTTATGAGTCAAAAGAGATCAGAGGGTAACTACCCCACCCCCCCACTCAATGTACTTTTTTCCTCCAACCCATCCAATGAGAAATTTGAGATAGCCAATTTTTTTAAATAGTTCAAAAGACCATATAACAAAAACTCTGTGGTCAATACAACCCCCCAGGGACCAAGGGCAGGCACTGTAAGTTATGCCCTGGGGGCATGTATGGTTCTTATAGAAGGGATGTGCTACTTTCCCATTATATGGGCACTTCTAAAAAGTCAAGTTTGGTTAATGCTAATGAAATAAAATAAAATAGGATGAATATATAATAGTTTATAAACAAATTTGGGCTATATATTTGTACATTAAGGGGGAGGGGGATAAAGCATTACATATATTAAATATGTAACCTGACTTAACCTAGGTACCTTTTTCTCCCCTTAAACCCCAAAAAACAACAGTTTAAATATAGTTCGTGGAGTGAGAAACCCTTTGTATATAAGTATAAACCTGTTATTCATCATGTGTCTTGGTCTATTTTGTGACTGTTTTCCTTGTGGGTGCCCATATAATGCGAAAGTACCAGGGATGCTTGTAAAAACTTCAGAAAGGGTTCATTTGATTGGAAAGTTCTAGTTTAGGTTTTGAGAGTCAAAAGAGATTGGAGGGTAACTAGCCCCCCCCCACCCCACACCCCTTTTTCCCCAAATGCATTTGATAAAAATTTTGAGATAGCCATTTTGTTAAAAATAGCTCAAAGGTCAGATAAGGAAAAATCAGGTGTCAGCACAACCCTCCAGGGCTGGGGGGCATGCATTGTCAGTTATGCTTTGGGGCATATGTGGTTCTTATGAAAGGGATGCTTGTATAAATTTAAAAGAGGGCACATTTGATTGGAAATTGAAAGTTTGAGTTCACTTTCTAAGAGTCAAAAGAGATCCAAGGGCAACTAGCCCTAGTAACTAGCAAATAGTAACTAGTAACCCAATACATTGCTACCCTTAGCAAATATGCTAGCTATTTTTGAACATACTGTGTTAATGTTTAATGGAAAGTTTAGATTTTGCATTGACCTATATATATCTGAGTCATAGTTTCAGTCAGTGCTTATCTCCAGTGAACTTGATTTAAGTGACCATTATCATCTAGAGCTACTAGTCACTATTGACCCTTCGTCCTTGCCTGCTATGTCTTCTAACCATGTGTGTCTTTGCTCTTCATTTTCATTTTGACTTGCTCACATGCTTGATGTTGCATATACTCTAACCACATGTCTTTGCTCTTAATTTTTGACAAGTCGCCGCTGTTCTTCTAATTGCATGTGTATTTGCTCTTCATTTTCATTTGTGACTTGCTCCCATGCTTGGTGTTGCCTGTCTTCTAACTGTGTGTTTTTGCTCTTCATTTTTATTTTTGACTTGCTCAGTGTTGTATGTTTTCTAACCACGCGTGTCTTTGCTCTTCATTTTTATTTTAACATGCACTAATTGTTGTTTTACATATCTTCAAACCATCCATGTCTTTGTTCTTCATTTTCATTTTTGACACTTTTTTGGATTTTGATTACTCCAGACAATTTAGCAATGGGCTTTGCTCTAGCTGTCTGTATTGGTATTGGTGTTGTCGCAATTGATGGTCCAGGTTGTTGTATTTCACATCTTATCATGTGTGATAGTTCAGGTGCTGGTTCCAAAGAATCATCATTTATAGTAACTGCAATGGCAAATTTTCGTTTTTTGGGCCTTCCAACAGGAATTATGTTATATGAGTAACTGTTGTGTTGAAAACTCAACAACCTTATTTATGCTATGAATGACATCATATAAGAAAATGCTTATATGATGTCCCAAGAAATGCTTATATGATGTACTAACATAGTACACAACATCATTTGCAAAAAAAACTAATAAAAACTATTTTATTACATGGCTATTTAATAGCCATAAAATTGTATCTTTAGTTGGTGTTAGTTGCATATCGATTGCAATAGATTAAAATTTTTCAGTTTGTAACTCCACCTTGCAGAACAAATTGTAGCTGCTGCCTTGCTTATCATTGAATGTAAAGATTTTGAATAAAAATTGAAATAAAACCACAGCAGTAAATCAAATTAAGCCAATGCTAAAAAATACTGGTTTTTTAAACTAATTAATTAAAAAAAAAAATCTGAAAAGTCTTTTCAAAGAAAAGTAAATATTTGTATTAAACTCAATATCAATGGAATAAATTCCTATTATAATTCAAACTCAAAACAAACAAAAACTACTATACAAGACTAAGTAAAACCCAAAACCAGCAGAAATTAATAAACCCTCTCAGATAAAATGCCTTCTCAAGACCAGAACATAATATATGCTTTACTGAAAACAAAATACATTTTAAATGTTTTCACTTTTTTTTTACTTTCATAAATAAAAATTATCAAAACTTTAAGGAATAAATATCAGTATATGTCAATTAAACTGACAATCCGCATTCATTTGTTTGGCTTTGTTTTTTCAGTAAAGTGTGAATTATGTTCTGGTCTTGAGATTGCAGAGGGGTTACCAGCCCTATTCATGCTAATTTTGGCTTGCTTTGAATTTGTGTTGGCTATTTATTGTAATTTCTGTTTGTTTTGAGTTTCATTTATTTACTGATAATGTTTTATTTTAGTTTTACACTTGAAAGATTATTTGACTTTATTTCTGCTCGTTTTTGGCTTAACAGAGCTCTTTACTTTTCTTTGAAAAAATTGTTTTGTGGAAAAGTTTTTTAATTAATTTCTGTTTGTGTTTTATTGACATAGTCTTTTTCATGAAAAATAATATTTTATATCTTTTTAGGTTTATTCCCTTAATTTTACCTTAGTTTGCACTTCAGAGAAAAATAAGGTCCATGCTGGATCTGTTCTGCTCTGTGTCAATGATGTTAATTTGGAACATCACTGTGAAATGGGCCCAGTGATGTTGCATTAGTTGGCAGCTGAGAGGGATGAACTGTCCCACTTATATTTCCATGGCTTGTTGTTCCATTCTTTGCCAAGTCTTGACTTGAAGGAGGCACTAGTGGGTGCAGTCATGGTTTTGTCTTGGAGGTTGTTCCAGCTATTGGAAATATGCTCGGTAAAAAAGTTTTGGTATATTCTGGTCTTCACTCTTTGCTTTGCGAGCTTCTGTGAGTGTCCTCTATTGTTGTGTTGACCTGTATGTTTTTTGAGGAGGGTGTTGTTAGGTTGACTATTATATTTGTAGGTCAGCATCATATCACATCTGCGACGTCTGAAGACCAGCGTTGGTAGTTTTAGGTGCTCTAGCCTCTTATCATACAGCATATTTTGCAGAGCCGTGATGCATTTGGTGGCACGTCTTTGAACTCCTTTAGTTATTCTGGTGTCATGCTTGTTGGAGGGGGAGGTCAGGCATGTTCCAAAGTCCAAGAATGGCCTTGTAAAGTCTCAGAAAGATAGTACGGGAGTGGCTGGTGATAGTGCATTTCAGCAGGCCTAACCTCAAATTAGCTTTCAAGACAACTTGTTGCCAATGCCAATGGAACTTCAGTTGCTCATCAACAAGTACTCCCAAATCCTGTTCTTCATGACTGGTTTGTAGCTGAATATCAGACTGCAACTTCTGGTCATGCATGGTATACTGGTGGTGAGGATTGTTATTGCCAAAATGGAGGACACAGCATTTATTAATGTTGAACTCAAGCAGCCATTCACTGGTCCACTTCTGGATTCTCTGGAGATTTGATTGCAGGCTTTGTTGAACGGCTGGTCCAAAAAGCTTGGAGTCGTCAGCGTAAAGTGTGATGTTATTTGTGGCTTCCTTTGCCATATCATTTATGTAAATGAGGAAGATGGTGGGTTCTAGGTCGGTACCCTGAGGAACTCCACTGACAACGCCACATGGTTTGGAGAATACTTTATTGCTGTCATTGGTGAAAAGTCAGACCTGTTGCTCTTGGTCTGTCAGGAAATTCATCACCCATTCCACTACATCATTCTGGATGCCAACTGCCAATAATTTGGCCCTGAGGCGTCTGTAGGGCACCTTGTTGAAAGCTTTGGCAAGGTCAAGCAAAATAAGGTCAACAGGTAATCCCTTCTCCAGAAGGTCAGTGATGATATTGTAGGTTTCAAGTAAATTGGTCTCAACTGACTTTCTGGGAAGGAAGCCATGCTGGTCCAGGGACAGTATACTGTTGGACAGAAGATGTGTTAGAATTTCAGCTCTCAATGCATTCTTGGGTTTTTGCTACAGCCGAGGTTAAGCTGATTGGCCAATAATCCTCTGTATTTGTCTTGTCACCTTTCTTGAATATTGGTGTAATATGTTAAGAGCTCTTCCAATGCAAAGGCACTGTCTTTGAATCAAGTTACTTCTGACATATTTGACATAATGGAGTTGATATCTCATTAACCAGTTCTTTTAGGAGCCTTGGGTGAATGTTATTCGGTCCTGCTGACTTATTCACATCTAGCACTTCAAGTTGCTTCATGACAGACCCCAGAGTAATCACGATAGGTGGCATAAGGTTTGGTACACTGTATGCTGGACTGTTGGGGGGAGGACTGTCTGTTTCATTAGTAAACACTGATGCAAATTGTTTGTTGAGCAATTCAGCAATTTCTCGTAGGTCAATAGTTTCTGTGCCATCAGATTTCTTCAGTTTCTTTATTGAACATCTACTATGATCTTTGCTGGATACGTAGTTCCAGAACCTTTTGGTGTTTCTCTTCCTATCATCCGCAAGCTTGGACTCGAAGTTTGAATACATTTGTGTAGTGAGATTTCATAGTTTATTTTGAGCATTTGCAAACTTTTCATAGTGATAATCTTTCCCTATTTTACAGTACTTGTTCCAGTGTCGGCTTTTTCGGTTTCGTTCTCTATGTATCTGAGGGGTCATGTGTGGGAGTATCTTGGGCTTTGGCACGAGTTTGGTAGATGTGTGCTTTTTCTGGAGCATTGTAAGCTCTTCTTGGAATCTGATCGCTGTGGATCTTGAAGCAAATACCCCCAGTCTATGCCACTCAACTCTCCTTTGATTGCTGCATAGTCAGTGTAAGTCTTCTTGATATAATCATTTGTTATCTTGTGTAAGGCTAAATTGACTTCTATGACAAGGTGGTCACTTTTGCCTAAAGGGGGGTGGTAACTTATGCTTTGTAGCTGTTCTTTATTCCTAAGGAATACCAAATAAAGGAGGGTTGGTCTCTGAAAAAGTCGATGCCTAGTTGGCTTTTTAACTATTTGAGGTAGGATCGGATCATGAAGGCTCTCAGAGAAAGGGTTAGAGGAGCTTCTATCCTGCTGGAAAGGGTCAAATGGGAAGCCGCCTCTCCAGTGAATGGTGGGGAAGTTGAAGTCACCAGCTATGAGTAAATTCCCTTTGAAGCTTGCAGTTGCCTTTAAAAACATACTTGTAGTCACTCTTTCTGTTTCGAGCTGATCTGGGGCAGAGGGGCTCCTATATATGCAGCCTATTCGAGTTACCACCGTGTCGGTGTGATCAGTGAGATCAAACCATATAGCTTCCACATAATCTGAGTTGCAGGATATTCTAACTTGTTGGGCACTGTAGGATTCTTTGACAAGTGAGACAAGTGACAAGTGATGCTTTGACTGAAGAACCAGATCATAATTTTCAGTTTGTTAGTAAGCTGGTCAACGTTAGTAATAAGAGCAGAAAAAGTTGGACTTACTCTTTGTAGGTGCTTCTTACTTTGGTGGTTGGTTTGGCAATTGGGCTCATCCATGTGGTCATCTAGTGAGGCAAAGGTTGTTGCAACTGTCGATGAATTTGCAGTCCAAAAACCTTCAGAGTTTGTTTCAGATTTGGATAATTCAGCACTAGAAGCAGTTGATTGTCTTTCAGTAGATATAACTCTAGTATTTACACTATGTACACTGTCCAATTTTTGAGGTTCTACGTCTGCATCGGGGCGGATGTAGACAGACCATTTTTTGTCACGATTTTGAAGTCGCGTATGCCAAGGTTTTGTTTGTCTGCAGCAGTGCAGTCTTTCAATTTTTTGACGAGCTGCTTATATTTTTCACGGTCCTGCTTCGAGCAGTCATAGTGGAACTAGATATCCTCCTTTTTAGTAAACAATACTTTCATAACTTGCTTTTTGATTTGGAAGGAGGACACAGTGGACAACAGCGGTGGAGGAGTGTTAGGTGCCATGGTTCTGTCACTCTGCCCATTTAAGCGTCAAACATTACTTAAGGGACCACATGCGATTCCATACTCAATCGACAGGAAGTTTCGGACAGAACTTGCATCATCTTTTGTGCTAGGTATTGGAATTCTGTAGGCAACTATGTTGTTCTTACGCATGTCGCGATCTTTTTCGGCACGGATTATTTCACGTACTTCTGTCTCAAGGGACTGCTGGAGGTTCACACTCAGAGCCTGGACCTCTGCCTGAACAATCTGTTTAGTTTCGGCAGCGTTACACTTGGATGACAAAGCTGCCTCAACGCTGTTCACTTTGTCCCTGATAGCACTGAGTTCTGCTCTAAGTGCAGTCTCAGATTGCAAAATCGTGTTTGAGAGACTTGCCTGGAGGCTTGACATAGCTTGTGAGATCACCTGTGTAATGTCTTCGATAGTAGCTGCGGAATGCATAGGAGTTATGACTGCAGGAGCAGCCACATTGCACTGTGGACGTGTCCATTTAAAACTACTTACATCTTCCATTTTATTTAGCAGAGCATACTCGTTGTCAGATATGTTCAGACAAACACAACACATCTGTTTATCATAATCGTCGCAATTCAGCGCACTTGAGTTTTCATCAAGGTCCAGTTTACAGAGCACGCACTTGTCCACATTCTTTTTTGGGCTTTCTCTTGGGCGCTTGGCACTGCGTGGTGGCGCCATTTTTTGGCTGGATTTTAAAATTTGACCAAAAGAAAATTGTATTGGCAACACCGACAGGAAAATTCAAAATATATAGACGTTGAAATCTCCAGGGAATTAAAATTATGTATTATTAGTTGGAAAACACATAAATGAACTGAATAAAACACCAAGGTGAGTAACTATAATTTAACACTTTAGGGTCTAATGATAATGAAAATAACACAAATTGGAAAACTCTCTTAGACACTCAGTTTGAGTCAATAATTCACAGTTTAACACAATTGGAAAACTGTCTTAGACACTCATTTTGAGTCAATAATTCACAGTTTAAATTTCACAACATCACATGGATTTGTTGATCAACATTTGCTCTTGTTGGAGAAATTTTTTCAACAATTTTCAATCCTGAAACAAGCAGTATTTTTTAATTTAATCTCATAACTCCTGAAATTGACCTGAAAATTAAAAACTTAATATCATTCCCAAAAGATTCAGTCTCTGCTCTTTGATAACCTGGAAACACATCAGCTTTTTTTATTTATTTAAATTTTAAGAGCAGAAGTAGTAATAGTAGTAGCCCCAAAAGTTAAGACTTAATACCCCCAGTCGTTTTCGATATACAGCTGATGCGCCTTATTGGCAAACATAATCACATAAAGATTACCTAAAACATCAAATAAAATGACATTTTTTGCTGATTCCAAATATTCAAAATAAATTAAGTTTGACACTTCCCGTCAAAAGCCAGGAGTTTGTGAAAATTTTCCTGATTTCCAAAACAGGGGAGGAAATTCCCAAAAGTCAAGGGATCTTAATGAACATCACATCATTAGATTGAGCATAATAAAGAGTCCAACTTTTAGAGTTTCAAGTTCCTTTATACAAAAATGTGGACTTGATTAATTTTTTTTAACATAAGAAAGATCCCAGATCGGTAATCTATGTGAAGTTTGCATTCCACTGTCGTGTAAAAATAAATTACCAATTGTTCAAAGGTGTGGTTATAAATTGTACTTTTACGTGAAAATTTAACTGCTTGAATGTGCGATAGTACTGAGAGAGCCTTTTTTCTGTGGCGGCGTAGTGGGTTTGAGTTTGGCTTGGTAATATGAGACCCAGAGGTCGAACTTGGCTGCAGGACCACTCTGCAAGGCCGACGCAGGAACCTTAGTAGTCAATAAACGTCGGTAATCCGATTACTTATTTACTTAGCTATAAAATGAAAATTAAAAAGGTTTCAAAAATATTATTAAATAAATTTTGTTACAATTTAAAGATTCGGATTCAATTTTCAGTTTAATTTCAATACAGCCAAGAAGTGAAAAGGGGGTTTGGGGCCATCCATCTTGTGTTTTCATACACTATTCCTGCTTACCATCCCCAGGTTTCTCCAGGCACCCATCTAGAGCTAGGTTGCCTCTGGCTGAGCTTATAGTCACGCCACTTACTCCTGTTTCAAACAGTATAACTGGTCATGCCAGGAATCGAAATCGTACTCATCTGACCTAGTATTCACAACCCAGCTTGCCAACTCTTTAGCTATGACCTGTGTTAACTACTGAAGTATTTTTAGTATTTTTCTCGGAATTTCAATGACTCCCTAGCCTATTTCTATTTCATTTCTAAAATTGAAAACGAAAAACACTTTACAACATCTAAAAATACAACAAATGAAATGAACTCAGGGCTGGAGGATTTTTTTTATGTTAATTTATTTCATCATATACCGATTCAAAAACGAATACATACAAAATGTAGTAACTCAAATGGCAGAGCGTCATAAGAAGGCTCCAGGTTGGAATCCTGGCCTCGGCATCTATTTTGTTGTAATTATTTTTTTTTTTATGTCTTGTTCCAGAAACTTTATGAAAGTAAAAGACAAACGCGTCTCATCAGAGGCAACGCTAAAGCGTTGCCTATAGTAATGGTCATACGGCTCCAATGTTTTATTATTATTATGTATTTATTTTTTCCCAGAGGCACTTCACATGGAAGGGGTTGTCGGATAAAATTTGGAAGGGGCTCATTCAATTGGAAATCGGAAGTCCTAGTGCCCTTTTTAAGAGTCATCACCCCCCCCCCTCCCCCTGTCTTTTTCCTCCCAAATGCATTTGATAAAATTTCGAGATAGCCATTTTATTAAAAATAGTTCAAAGATCATATAACAAAACTCTGTTGTCAACACAACCCCCCAGGGCCTGGGGCAGGCGTTGTAAGTTATACCCTGGGGGCATATATGGTTCTTATGGAAGGAATGCTCGAATAGACTTCAGAAAGGGCTTGTTTGATTGGAAACTGAAAGTTCTAGTTCACTTTTTAAAGAGTCAAAAGAGATCAGAGGGTAACCAGCCTCCCCCCACGCCCTTTTTTCCCAAATGCATCCGAAATGTTTTTTGAGATAACCATTTTGTTAAAAATAGTTCAAAGATCATATAACACACACTCAAGTGGTGACACCCCCCCCCCCCAGGGCCCCGGGGCCGGTGTTGTAAATTATGCCCTGGGGCATATATGGTTCTTATGGAAGAGGTGCTCGCATAAACTTGAAAGAGGGCTTATTTGATTGGAAATTGAAAGTTCTAGATAACTTTTTAAGAGTCAAAAGATATCTGAAGGAAACTAGCCCTTCCCCCCTCAACGCACTTTTGTCCTCCAACTTATTCAATAAGAACTTTGAGATAGCCATTTTTTTTTTGAATAGGTCAACAAGATATATAACGAAAACTCCGTGGTCGACACAACTCCCCAGGGCCCGAGGGTGGGCGCTGTAAGTTATACCCTGGGGGCATGTGTGGTTCTAATGGAAGGGATGCTCGTAAAAATTTCAGAGAGGGTTCATTTGATTGGAAAGTTCTAGTTCAGGTTTTGAGAGTCAAAAGAGATTAGAGGGTAACTAGCCCCCCCCCCCCACGCTCCTTTTCCCCCAAATGCATCCGATGAAAATTTTAAGACAGCCGTTTTGCTAAGAAATAGTTCAAAAGTCAAATAACAAGAAATGCGGTGTCGGCACAACCCCCCATGGCCCGGGGGCTTGTTTTGTAAATTATGTCCTGGTGGTATATATGATTGTTAAGGAAGGGATGTTCGTAAAAAGTTAAGAGAGGGTTCATTTGATTGTAAATTGAAAGTTCGAATTCCCTTTTTAATAGTCAGAAGATATCTGAGGGCAACTAGCCCCGAGGCAACTAGCAAATTTGCTAGCTATTTTTGGACATACTGTGTTAAGGGTGTCTGTTAAAACTACAAAAACACTTGTAGATAAAGGTTGATCATGTGTAATTGGGCTCTCTGATATACTGAATTTGATAGTGAAATTTTCATCAAAGTAACTGCTCTTTGGGGGTTGCTTTTGCCCTTTTTTTAAAACTTCAATTTTGTTTAGTTAATAGCTTTTGACAATTAACTTTAACTGAATGGATTTTACGTATTTGGAATCTGCATAAAAAAACATGTTCATTTGACGCATATATTGTTATCAGAATCCCCTTTTTATGAGTTTTGGCTACTATTAGCACAGGTTGCTCTTTACTTACAGTTTGTTACCACAAATTGTTTGATATCCCATTGTTCATATTTTTTTCTCATTTTTAGCTTTGGTCCCTAATTATGTTTTCCTTTTAAATTCGCTTGATCGTTTTCTGTTCAATGTATTAGTTATTGCTCTTATTATTCCAGTTTGTATTTACGTTGTTCATTTTCATTTTTTTTTTTAAAAAGATAAATTCATTCTATTTACTTTGTGGTGGTTATTTGTTAAATAAATGCCAATATTGATTTTTAAACTAATTTTTTTTTAAACTTTGCTTTTTTTTATCTCTGCTTTTTAAAAACCTCTAAAGCAAATATACAAAAAAGAATAAATAACTAATTAAAACTAAATTAGAAAAATAAATATAATTGGTCCCGTTGGTTTATATATTTTTTGTACATATGGTCCCAAGGCTTTTGAAAATAAAAAAAAGAATAAATAACTAATTAAAACTAACTAGAATTTGTCACATTTTTTGGCAATTTCCTTGTTTTTTATATATATTTTGTGTATGGCTCTAAGGCTTTTGAAATACACTGATGTATCTATCTACATATAATAGGCTACCATTGACGTTCAATAGACTATGCACACATGAAAAATTTGGGGAAACTGTCTTTAGGTACAGTTGATTGTCAGGTTTCAAATAGGTGAATTGCGCAAGATTTGTATTTTTTTTCTACTAAAAAGATCCATGAATTGTCTAGTTTATATGTTTGTTTCTGTAAGGCTTAAAAAGTTTTTTGTTGTTTTTTAACTTTGTAAGCCTTGTCTCTCAGACACCCGTAATGGTTCTGTGTGTTGATTGGTTACGAGCTGGACCTGGAAGTTGAATGTACATTATAACTGTTGAATGACACAATATGCTATTCTACATTTGGTTTTGTTTTATAGTAAAGATATCCAAATGGGATCAGGTGGAGCGCAAAATTTCAAAGAGTTTCTGGAATTGTACAATAAGTTATCCGAAACCTGTTTCTCAAGGTGCATTTACACATTTCAGGAACGGGATTTGACCGCAGATGAATCAAAGTGCGTTTTAAGCTGTGTTGGAAAAATGGTTAGCACCAATCATAAAATAATGCAGGTATATATGGAGGTTCAACCACAGATTATACAAAAGAGAATTGATGAGGCGGAAAAACAAAACGAAGCTGGTGTAACACAGTAGTGAGATTCTCTGCTTTGAAATGTCTAGAAAGTGTTTAGTTTTAGTGATGGGACTTCCTGGTGCAGGAAAGACAACGTTTTCTGAAAAGATTTCTGCAAAAATTATTGAAGAGGGATCTAAACCAGTAGTGTTTTCATATGATAGTTTTTTGTCTATTGAGGAACAAGAAAGTATTGTCCGTAATGGGAAAGACATGAAACATGTTAGACAGAGAATATATTCATTTATTGATTCATATGTTTCTGGTGTGCAGTTTATACCTGAAGAAAATGATGAAATCCATTACCCTAATGAAATCAGTATTGACTGCCCATATGTCATTATTGATGACAATTTCTACTACAGAAGTATGAGATATGAATATTATCAGTTGGCCAAAAGGCTTAACTTTGGTTTTTGTCAATTTTTTGTTGATTGTGATGTCAATACTGCGAAAGAACAAAATACCGCTAGAAGTAAAGTGAATAGTGTTCATGAAAGTGTCATTGATAATATGGCTTTGAAATTTGAGCCCCCTGATCCAATGAAAAATTCCTGGGAAGCCTTTTCTTTTATTATACATGTTTCATCTACTTCTATGGAATTCCCGATAGCAATGGCTCTTGACATGATAAAGATTGCCTTTAATAATCCTATTATAGACGACAAAGAAGAAAAACAGTTTTCTGCTGATCGGGATAGAAAAATATGCAGTTTAAGTGTCATCCATCAAGCTGACAAAATATTACGAAAAATAGTTGGATATGAGCTAGAAAAAAGACACAAGGAAAGCTTTACTCACGAAAACACAAACCAGCTTTTTAGAAAAATTAGTGAAGCAAGATTTAAACTGCTGAAAGATATGAAAGCTGGCGATTTGTCTGTTCCTGAAGATACCCAATTGAAAATAAAAAAACAAGATGAAAACGGTTTGAAGGAGCTGGAAAAGTGGCTACAGAAGTTGTTTTTGGAAGAATACCCATTATGAAGCTTGAATTTGACATTGTGTCCCAAAATAAACCTTTTGTACATCTCTGGTCTTTTTTTAAGGTTTGATTATTAAAAAGTGCTCGCTAAATCACAATAAGATTAAATATATGAATTAAAAATATGATGTTCCTAAGAAAGTAAGATACGTTGAATTTAATGGAATAGATTTTAGTAGAGGAGGGTTTAATTCCCATCCTTTCCCCAAAAGAATCCCTAAATGTATGCTGTTTGAACATTTAATGTTCATAAGACTTCTCTTATTTAGACTACTTCCATCCTTCCTTAAACAGGGCGTACCCTCTCCCATATGACATGTTTTCTTTGTACCTGCTTGAATAATCAATTCCTGCGTAGTCAAAATAAAACCCTTTTCCCCTTAGCGACATTTTCTGACAATCTTTCATGGTAAGTTATCCCCATAACAAGATGGTCCCAAGACTAGTTGTCCTCACCACGACTGGCCTATCATAGCAAAATAACCCTATTCCTTTGAAATCTCCCTCAGCACCCCCAACAATTATCATGTCAAAAGCTTATTCGCCCTCACTCTTTTCACATATCTGACACAATTATATGGATTAAAAAAAAAACACAAAAAAAAACACGTAGCGCATATTCTGTTGTTAGCATGGGGAACGTACTGATTGTATAATTAGAAGCACCGCTTGTTAGAATGCCTTCAGGTACAGTACCCGTTGTATTGCAACATACAATTGCTTTCAGAACTGAGAGTTCAAACATTAGCCATTTAGACAATGGCTGCAATAAATCAGCACACTTTTTCATTTACCTCGCCCCATTGCTCAATATAAGATATTTTAATCCCCGCCCGCCCACATAATTCGTCTTGGATCTTTTTCTGTCTGGTTTATCCAACATTTTGGCTCACGGTACAAATTATTTTTCTAGGAGTAAAACATGTTGAAAGTTGGGTCACGATTCTTCCGTTCCGTGGTAAATAGCTCAAACAATTCTCAAATTCTTAGTGTTCAGTTAGCAAGATTCGCTAGCACAACATCCGGTAAGTTTTGTCTTCGTTTATAGCAAACATTTAACTAATATCCAGAATGTGTAATATAGAATAGTAGCTATTTAATTTGTATGCTAGTCGAATTTTGACAAATCCACCGTATTTTCAGAGATGTTTCTTGTTTTGACAAAAGCCTCAGATGGACTATTGCCTACAGGACCAAGAAAAACCATCAAGTATGCGTCCCAAAGAGGAGGACATTTTCTTGAAATCACTCTCTACTCATCTCTAGAGTTCACTCTCTACTCAATTATAAGGATGACTTATATAATTCTTGATATAGGATTTATATAATTCTAAACTTATATAGTTCAATTCTAATTCTAAGTCATAGGCCCTAGCAAGAATGGGAAGGCACTATAAAGACATAATAATGAAAAATAAGCATAAATGCTTGCAAGCAGGGGATGAAGTTAGTATTCTTTCTAAGATCTGTCTTTGGCCTTTAGGAAAGTTTCGAGAATGAAAAAAAAAAAAAAAAATGTACAGCTACTAAAAAAGCGGATACGCTTCCGCAGGTAAAATTATTTGATCCCTACTCTATATTTTTTTTTATGTGCCAAAAAAAGATTTTGGCCATCCTCTAAGAAAATCTGAATTAGCTTTTTTTTTCCGATTGAAATCTACCTTTGGATTGGGATATACACCACCGCGTCCCTATACTTTTTTTTACCTTATCACCGTCTTCTCAAGATAGCCTACTTGATGTTATTTACCCATATTTCTCCGAAGACATTGCTTATTAATGTATAGGTCATCACCGGATTATTTTTGGCTTCTGAGATAAACAAAGTCTACTGTCGGCTCCTTTTATGCCCTCCTTTTATTTTCAACAACTTTTATGGTTAACTTTGATTATATTAAATAGATAAATACAAAAAGTTTTGTCAGCTTAAAGTAAGAAGCAACATTGAAACTTAATACGAACCAAAAATTATTCCGTATATGAAGGGCGCTGCCCTCTCCTCCATCTCTCTCTTGTGGCGCTGCTCAAGCCACAATAGTGGCTTAATAAAACGTCACATGTTCTTACCATTTCTACGTTTGGTTGATAATGTTATTTAAAAAATGTGGTAAGTTCCAGTTAAGTATGATGTAATTATTAGTTGAAAATAAAACCCATCTCATCTCATCTGTTACGCTACAGTTTTCTAGTGCTTTAAAAAAAAACTTTTTTATTCCAGTTTAACGGCCCTTGTGTTTCATCAGTCGTTCTTAAAGAATTGGGATAATAAGTCAAACTTTTGAGTAAAGACTGAGGAATTGAAGAGGGGACAGCCTCGCTCAAATGCGGAATAATTTCTGCTCGTTTTAAGTTTTAATGTTGCTCCTTACTTTCAGTTGAAAAAACTTGTTTATTTAATTTAATTTCAGATGGTCTTTCAAACCATGCCCGGGTCTAACCAAGATATGATGTGGGCTACTGGCCTCATAAACCCTACAACCGATTTCTTACTGTTAAATTGTGTGTATCAATAATTGCAAATTAATTGCCGCCTTTTCAGTTTTTCTGCTTAAGAATTAAAATGTTGGGTTATAATTAAAATTTGGACAAAAGTCAAAATTTATTGTTTAATAGGTCCTTAATAATATTTTCACTAGAAGATTTTGGGTTGACGGTAAGGGGTACTATTGTCATATGGATCGGAATTCTGCGTCACTTCTGATGTTCTACGCGGATGAAGCAATCGCGACCTCTAAAACAAGGTTCTATAATGGTTAAATATCCCAAGAAATTTCCCGACGAGGTTCATGATATGACATAGGTTCATGACATTTTACGCCTCTGTGCCGTTAGGTATGTGAATGTTATATTTTATGCAAAAGAGAAAAAGATTGTTTCAATGAGAGGGACGTTATTATCCCTCCCCGTGATAGTACCAATAATAATGGAGTAGATCAAAATATTTCCGGGAATCACGATGGATTATATTAATTACCCCCTCCCCTAAAACGCATTATAAAGTCATCTGAAGGCTTAATGCGACTTCGGATATTTGGGTATTAAAATGCACTCTTGGAGGCGTCTGTCTCCCCGCCCACAAAATGACCCACCGCCCCTCCTTCATAATAGCTGATGCGCCTGTACACATAACTGCGTATAATTTTATTTGTGAAGTATGAAGCAAATCAGTTTAAGTTAACTGAAGCTTTGAAATGAATGTCATTTTTATCAGATATTTTTTTGGCGACAAGAAGGGAGACATCACCCCGTAGCACCCTTATTCAGGCTTAGTCTAAATGAAGGGAGATGTGAGATTAATTCCTACCCCCTCCCCTAACCCTTTTTATATTTATCTGAAGGCTCATGGAGGATAAGAAAATTTGGGTTTTGAAACGTGCTCTTCTAGGAATTAGACCCCTCCCCCTCTACACAATAACCCACCGTCCCTCCTTCATAATAGCTGATGCGCAGTTATACGTCACTAAACATAATCATAGGCAGAGCAATCGCGCTGCCTAAGTAAAGAACGATGTTGGCACAATGTATTTTTTTTTCCATACCAAGGCATCGAAGGTGTTTTCGTAAAAACTTCCAAAAGGGCTCATCTGATTGGAAATTGGAGCGGCTAGTGCCCTTTTTAATATTCGAAAGTGATTGGAGGGCAACTAGCCCCCCCCCCCACCCCCAACCTTCCCCCCAACACATCCAAACAAAAATTTGAGAGAGACATTTTGTTCAGCGTAGTTGATTTACAGATAGAATATATTTTTTTGAGGAGGACCCTCCCCCACAACTCTCAAGACAAGGGTTTTAAGCTCTGCCCGGGGGCATATAAGAATGATGTTGGCACAATGTATTATTTATTATTTTTTTTTCCTTTAGAGCAGGGCACTTCGTATCGAAGAAATTGTCGTAGAAACCTCGAAAAGGGCTTATTCGATTGGCAATTGGAGTGGTTTTTGCCCTTTTTAATAGTCGAAAGGGATGGAAGGCAACTAACACCCCGTTCAAGCCCACCGTTTATCCAAACAAATCCAATCAAAATTTTGAGATAGTCATTTTGTTCAGCGTAGTTGATTTTCAGATAGAAATTATGTTTTTGAGGAGGACACTCCCTCACAGCCCTCAGGGCAAGGGTTGTAAGTTATGCCCTGGGGGCATATAGGGTTTTTTATAGAAGGCGTTGTCGTAGAAACTTCAAAAAAGGCTCATTCGATTCGAAATTCAAAGGGCTAGTGCCCTTTTTAATAGTAGAAAGTGATTGGAGGGCAACTAACGTCCCTCTCACGCCCACCTTTTCCCCAAACACATCCAATCAAAATTTAGAGATAGCCATTATGTTCAACGTAGTTATAAGTTCTGGAAACTAGGTCTTTGAGGATGAAACCCCTCACCCCCACAGCCCTCAGGGCAAGAGTTGTATGTTATGCCCTGGGGGCATGTAAGGCTTTTATAGAACGGGTTGTGGTAGAAACTTCAAAAATGGCTCATTTGATTGGAAATTGAAATGACTAGTTCAATTTATAATAGTCGAAAGGTATTGGAAGGCAACTAACACCCCTTCCACGCCCACCATTTCCCCAAACACATCCAATCAAATTTGAGATAGTCATTTTGTTCCACGCAGTTTAAAGTTCAGGAAATTATACCTTTGAGCAGGTCACTCCCCCATAGTCTTCAGGGCAAGGGTTACAAGTTATGCCCCGGGGGCATATAAGGTTTTTAATGAAATTACCACGAACGAAAGTCATTTACACTGTACTAAAAAGAATTTTTAATTCGGCGGTGTGTTTTTTTGCCGTAACATCAACAAAAAAGAAAAATAATAATAACCCAGATTACTGAAAATAACTAATGAAAATAGACGGACTGTCCACTGTATATTAATATTTAGTCCTGGAAGTCTCAGCAGTTTTGGATTTATTAATGCTACGAACGAGGAAACGTTCAAAATATATTTTGTTTTTATTAAAGCGGAAATGATGCTTTGGCCTTTAGAAGGCTTAGTGGCTTTAGAAGGCTTTATACTCCTCTTAGTGGCAATTTCCGTTCGTTTGAAGTTTATACACTGCTAGTGATTTCTTTCGGTTTTTAGCTTGACATATTATTTGATATTATAGCAGATTATTATATATCTGCTTGTCTTTGGTTTACTTTGGCTCTTTATTTAATTTCAATAAAAAGCTTTCTAACTTCATTTCTATTCGTTTTAGTCGACAATGTCTTTTAATTGGTTAATAAAAGGAGTATTTGTAAGGTTTTTTCGTTTTTTTTTTGTTTTTTTACTTAAGAATAAAAATTTTGCCTTGCTTTTTATATTATGGATCAAATTTTGCAACAAATTTTAATAGTAATTTTACAATAGAACTTTAGATGATAGGGGATACTATTCAGATAAATGGACTGAAAATCTCCATAACTTTTAGCCTTCTATAGAACTGAAGTCATCCATACCCTCATCATGTTACAACCTTGAATATAGACGTATATTTATCGACCCTTTCATTATAAGAATCTTCTTGAATTATATTTTGTTTTTAAATACTTGTTTGTTTAAATAAATGCGTTTCAAACTCATTTGTTTAAAAGAATTCTGATTGGTAAAAAAAATTTTTTTTATACATATACAACATAATATACATATATATTACTCGATACAACCACATTTTTCTTCAAACATTTATTGTCCTCAATAAGCTACCCTAGATCCCCCAGATCAAAATTTAAAATTGAGTTGATTTTGGTCCGGTAACCTTAGTCGTACTTGAGATATTGCAGATACGTCCTTTCGACAATCTGGATGCATAAGAGTAGCTTTTGATTTAGTTAAACATTCCTCTCGACATGCCATGGAAGTTTCAACTTAATACCCTATGCCGTTCCTAAGATTAAGCCATTCCCTAAGCAGCAGTGGCGTCCCGGGGGGTGGGTGAGTGGTTGGGGGAGGGCATGCCGCCCCGAAAATTCGGCATAAATCAGGTAGCGATTCGGTAAAATTTACGAAGATCCCCCCCCCTCCCCCAATAGAATGAGCCTCGGGTTGCCCCAGCTAAGCAGATATATGAGATGTTACAGATAAGCCCTTTTGAAATTCTGGATGCACATTGTGTTATTTGATTTAGTACAATATTTCCTGAAAGCTTTACCTTAATAACCTAAGCCCTTTTGGACACCTAGGATCAAACATGCCCCCCTTGCCAATAATAAAACCTGTATGTAAACTATGTATAGCTTGAATATTTTGCAGCCTTTGTCAAAGGATCTGTTGGGTCATGTTATCCCCGGGGGTCTAGTTTTCGAAAATTTTGACGATTGTGAGCAAATGAGTTCCCTCCAAATTTTATACGAAGTGACCTGGGGAAATGAAATTAAAAAAACCTAATACATGGTGTAAGTGTAACTTAACTTCCGTGCAACTCAACTCCCATCAAAATTTAGGTCAGATCTGGAATTTGATAAATTTTACTGGGTTTAAACTTTAAGTGAAATCATCCTTTGTAGGTTTAGGCGGTAAATTTGTTTGAAGTTGCAGCTATCAACCAATTCAATATTTCAATCAATTTATTCAATCAATAAATTTACGACAAAACCGCTCAAACATAAAATCCCCCGTAAGGCTCTATGGCAAGAAAAAAAAGGAAAAACAGAAATGACACAAATACTAAAAAAAAGAAAAAAAGAGAAGAAAAATAATTTCAATATAATACATTTCAACCATTCAAAGACTCAATATATACAAAAAAAAAAAAAAAATTTAAAAGACCAAAACAAACAACGATTTTAAGTTCCCCCCCCCAAAAGAAGATGTAGACCAATCCAATGAATTAAACCAAATTCCAAATATACAGGCTATATATATATATATATATATATATATATATATATATATATATATATATATATAATATATATATATATATATATATATATATATATATATATATATATATATATATATATATATATATATATATATATATATATATATTTGAAACCAAGCCACAAAAAAATGTTAAACAAACTCAATACCCCTTACAACAAATATTTCTAACCCAGGGTAGGGTCACCCGTCCCCTCCCCCCAAATAATAATGATAAAATTAAAAAAAATATATATAAACATGAAAAATCAAGACAATAAAAAAATTCTGAAAATTCTTTTGAAACTACCAAACGATATGATAAGCAGTTCGATGCAGTAAATAAAATATTAATACTCCTTGAATTGCGATAATGATGCAAAGACCCATCAGTGACGAAAGAAGGAGTAGTTTGAAAGGCAGTGAGAACATCACCATGAAGTTGATGAAAACTGAAAGACACGCACGAAAGAATGTAGAGAGACTGCAAATCAAGGAATGGGCTAGTTGGGTTAGTTGTAGAACAATTTGTTTCCTGTATAAGCCTTCTTGCCTTATCATATAATTTAGAAAGTGGTTTCATAAAAGAAGAGAAAGTTGACATCCATATTGTAGGACAATAAGAGACGTAGGACTGAACTAAGCAATGGAACAGAATTTTTAAAACTGATCCAGGAAAAATGCGTTTTAGCTTCCTCGAAATTCCAAGACTCCTTGAGATCTTCATATTAATTAGTCCAATATGATGCTTGAATGAAAGGTGTTCATCGAGAAGAATACCGAGTAATCGGACATATCGATCCTTAGGTCTACTGAGAGAGCCCCTTGAAAGCTGGATATTAGTTAACTCAGGGCACGCCAGAGAAATACGGGAAAAAATTAAAAATCTTGACTTTAGGGTAAGGTAATTTGCATCAAACCAAAGAACGACTCTCAAAAAGATCCACTAATTTGGGAAGCATCTCAGACTCAGTTCCTACTACAGTAACAATGGTACTGTCATCAGCGAAAGCAACGTCTGTGTCTACATCCTGCGAAAACGATGGATTTTTTTTTAACATTGAAAGATTCAGGATGACATAGGCGACAGCAAACTGTAGTTTTGTTTTATAATCGCAACTATAAGGTCATTAACATAAATCAAAAACAGAAACGGTCCAAGAACAGAGCCTTGAGGAACACCAAACTCAACTTTAGACGAAAAGCGGGAAAGGGAATCTACGGAGATAGTTTTACCTGACAAATAGGAATCAAACCAAGCATGAGCCTGTCCACTTACACCATTGTGTGATAGCTTATACAGCAGAATCTCATGAGTTAAAGAGTCAAAAGTCTTACGGACATCTAGGAATATAGCAGCAGGAACCAAACCAGAGTCAAACGCGGTATGGAGAAAATTTAAAAGAGTTACACAAGCATGCTCCGTAGAATGTTTAGCTCGGATGCCAAACTGAAAATCAAGAAAAAATCTTTTAGCCTCTAGAAAAGCAAGCAAACGGGAAAGCATGGTCTTTTCAAAAATTTTGCTAAAAACAGACAGCAAAGATATAGGACGATAATTGGGTGGATCATTTCTTGGTCCACCTTTATATAAAACAATTGCTCTAGCTCGCTTAAGAGAACTGGGGAAAATACCATTTTCAAAAGAAAGATTTACAAGCTTCGTCAATGGAGAAATAATTGAAGGAAGAATGAACTTAACCATCATAGTTGGAATACAGTCAGGGCCACACGACGAAGAACCCTTCAAGCTATTTACTGTCCTGGCTACTTCAGAAGCAGGATATAACACCATCGATTGGAGACAAGGCGGACCAAGATATGATTTTTAATCTGGTTGTGACTGTGAACACCTGACTGAAGAAGTAGTGGTTTTGCCAATATTGGCAAAATATGATGTAAATGCTTCTTGAACAGATGGAACACCCTCAACAACCGAATCACCAACTACAAGACTTGGAGGGATAGAAGGAGCTGGAGAAGAACGTTTGAGGACGGAATTGATCACTTGCCAAGTTTTTCGAATATCTTTCCCACAATCTGAGAATTTTTTCGAATGGTAAAGGAATTTCGCTTTCCGGCAAAAAGAATTAAAAACATCCCTGTAGAGTTTGAATTGCTGAACGCGTGCAGCATTCAAAGATGGCTTTGCTGACTTATAAGCTTTCGAAAGATTATTTTTTCTTCTCCAACTCTTTAGAAGACCAGGAGTCATCCATGGGTTAAGAGGAATAGATCTTTTTGACCTTGAAGTAGAGGGGACAGAGCACATACGTCAAAAATAGACTCCTTCACAAACTCATTAAAGGAATCAAATTTTGAACAAAAATCATTATCCTCACAAAAAATATTCCATGTCTTCTTAGCTAAATGGGATCTAAGGCTGATCAATTCATTCAGACCGAACCTAAAAGAAGCTGAAGCAGATGCTGAAGTGTTCCTACTCACTGTTTTTTCAAGGTTAAAACTTGGAAAGTACAGGAAAATGGTCTGAAATATCACTCACTACAACAGAATTCCGAACCAAATTGAGAGACGAAAAAATGTTATCAATTAAAGACGCTGACTTATCAGTTACACGTGTCGGGATACAGGTTGTTTGTAGAACCCCAGCAGCGACCATATCTTAGAGAAAATCCACCGTAGTAGAGGAAGCCATGTCAATTAGATTTAGGTTAGTCTCCGATTATTACAAATTTAAATATGAACGTCTGCCTATTGAGTCCAAGACCCCAGCAAGGACCTGAAGAAAAGAAGGGACGGATCCACTGGGAGATCTATAAACATTACAAATGACTAGAACGTTATTATATATCTTGATGTTAATAAACTGATATTTAAAAACCTCTTCATCCTTTCTTTACAGTTTGCTTCGAATAGCATAGGAAAGAGCATCATAAACATTAATGACTAGACCACCCTTTGCCATCCTTCTGCGAGTTAGTCGCTCTATTTTGTAACCATGTACATCTAAAAGCTTTTCATTACTAGAATTAAGGAAAGTCTCACATAATCCGATAACATCGGGTCGCTCATCATAAACTATGTACCTCACCTGATCAATCGATGAACATAGACCCTGAGTACTGAGTTGAAGGACCAAAAAATTATCATTTCGTCTAGCAGCTCACTTTAACTCGGAAACATACTTACTAGTAATTATTTGGGAAATGTTTACGGAATTTATTTTAATTTGACCAATAGAATTATTAATAATACTCAAAACATGAAATGGGGTACTTTGCAATTGAAGTAAACGCCCATCAAGGGAGTAAACAACCCCAGAGCCTGAGTTAGAACAATTCATAAAACTTAGGAGATTGTGTATCAAACCTGCTCCACAACACACACAAAATAAATAGAAAAATAACTAAAAGGCTATATAAAAAAAAAAAATAAAAACAAATAAATAAAATCACAACAATCATATGAATAAGTAAGAGATGTATACATTTTATAATATTGAACATATTGATGAAAATACTTCAGATAAATTTAGTATCTTCCTTAAATCGTTAATCTTACTACATATATATATATATATATATATATATATATATATATATATATATATATGTATGTGTGTATATATATATATATATATATATATATATATATATATATATATATATATATATATATATATATATATGTAGTAAGATTAACGATTTAAGGAAGATACTAAATTTATCTGAAATTATTATCATCAATATATAGGACAATCCAATGAATTAAACCAAATTCCAAATATACAGGCTATATATATATATATATATATATATATATATATATATATATATATATATATATATATATATATATGTATATATATGTATATATATATATATACTCTACTGTATGTATATATATATATATATATATATATATATATATATATATATATATATATATATATATATATATATATATGTATATATATATATATATATATATATATATATATATATATATATATATATATATATATATATATATATATATATATATAACGCTTAAGCTCCCCTGCATTAATGTACCCATGAGACCAATACAAGTAAAATCATTTTCAAAATAACAAAGGATTAAAATCCCAGACTGACGCAATGACTTGTGAGAACAGGCATGTAACAAAAAAGAATAATTATTGAAATCCATAATTTTCATTGAAGTTAATTGGAATTGTTGTTTAATAATAATTAATTAATAAAAAACTTTCCGAAAAATAAGTTTTGCAAAGAAAAGTAAAGGCCATTTTAAACTTACGCTCAGCAAATAGGTAAGCTCACGCGCTGACGCAGTAGGTTTTAGACTTTTACAGAGAGAGAAGGAGGTTACCCAAACTCTTGTTTGTGGTGATTTTTGTTCGTTTCAACCTTGATTTGCATATTTAATTTAAGTTTCATTCGTTTTAAGATTTATTTATTAATTTACATTAATATCTATTTATATTTGTTTGCATTGATTGTTTATTTAATTTCTGTTCGTTTTTATTGTCCTTATTACTTAAATATTAAAATATTTTTTTTCTTTTGAACATCGATATTCATGTTAAATCTAATAATAGCTCGCTTTCAGATCTATTTACTAATTCATATTATTAATTGTCGTATTTTTTTGATATGATTGTTCATTAAATTTCTGTTCGTTTTGGGTTTCATTTATTCTTTAATAGTTATTTATGGTTGTTTTGAGATTGAATTTTAAAAGGTATTTATATATGCTGATCTTAAGTTTAAAATTTCATTTACTTTTCTTTGAAAAACTTATTTTTCTGAAAGTTTGTTTTAATTAATTTTTGTTCGTTTTTGATTGCAAAAAATTTCAAGTTTTTAAAAATACCTTATTTCAAAATAAAACTTAAAAAAATCAAATATTCATCAAAGTAACAAAACTGATATCAAAGTAGCAATATCAAAGTCAAAAAATGGGTTTGTGTCAACCTCGGAGTTTTTATTATCTGATGTTTGAACTACTTTTAACAAAATTGCTATCTCAAAATTTTTATCGGATGGGTTTGGGGAAAAAGGGCGTGGGGGGACTAGATTAAGCTTCGGTCAGTTTTGACTCTTTAAAAGTGAACTAGAACTTTCTATTTTCAATCAAATGAGCCCTCTCTGAGGTTTATACGAGTATCACTTCTATAAGAACCATATATATATATATCCCCAGAGTATACCTTACAACGCCTATCCATGGGTCCTGGGGGGTTTAGTCGACCCTGGAGTTTTAATATCTGATGGTTGAACTATTTTTAACAAAATGGTCACCTGAAATTTTATCGGATGGGTTTATCCATCCGATACACCCAAAGGCGTGGAGGGCGGGAGGGGCTAGTTGACCTCTGATCTGAAAATGAACTACAGCTTTTAATTTCCATTCAAATGAACCCTCTCTGAAGTTTATACGAGCATACCTTCCATAGGAACCATATCGGCCCCCTGAGCAATACTTACAACGCCTGCCCCGGTCCGGGAGGGGGGAGGGTGTCGACACAGGAGTTTTTCTTATCTGATCTTTGAAAGATTTTTAACGAAATGACCATACGTAAAGGAGTTTTTGTTATATGATCTTTGAACTATTTTTAGCAAAACGGCTACCTCAAATTTTTATCAGATGTATTTGGGAAAAAAGGGCTTGGGGGGGCAGTTGCCCTATGATCACTTTTGACTCTTAAAAAGGGCAATATAAATCTCGATTTCTAATCAAATGAGCCCTCTAAGAATTTTATACGAGCATCCCTTCCATAACAACCATATATGCCCCCCATGCCATAACTTACCCCGCCCCCCCCGGGACCGGGGGGGCTGGGTAACACCGGTATTTTTTTTTTAGACGACCATTGAAATATGTTAAACAAAAGTACACTAAAAAAATTTATATCGGAGGCAGTTCTGGCGTGGAGGAGGGGGGGGGGGCGATTGGCCCTCGGATATAATTTTACACTTAAAAATTGACCAAGTAATTTAAATTAAAACTAAAATAAGCCCTCTCCAAAGTTTACATGAGCATCCCTTCCATAAGAACTATATATGACCCTAGAACATTATTCATAACGCCGGCCACCGGGCCCTGGCTGGGTCCTTTGACACAGGAATTTTTCTTATCTGGCCTTTGAACTATTTTTAATGACCGGGCTCGTCTAAAATTTTCGCGGCGGGGCGGGGGGACACCAATGTGTGTGTGGGGGGGGGGCGAGGTGCCCTCGGATATATTTTGAATCTTAAAAATTGAAACAGAAATTTAAATGTCAAATCAAATGAGCCACCCTCTGAAGTTTATACGAGCATCCCTTGCATAAGAACCATATACGCCCCCAGGACAACACTTATACCGCCTATCCCCACGGGCTCTGGGGGGCGTTTTGTTTATATAATTTTTTAAAAAATTAAAAAAAACAGGAGGTAGCAAAAATTTTATAGGTAGGGGTTTGGGACAAAGGAGCGTGGGGGGCTAGTTTAACTCTCTTGACTCTTAAAAATTAAACCAGAACTTACAATTTCCAATCAAATGAGCCCACTTGTACGCTTGTACGAGCAACCCTTTCAAAAGAACCATACATGCCATCAGAGCATAACGTAGAACGCCTTACCCTGGGCCCTGGGGGTTGTGTCGACTCCTGATTTTCTCTTATATTACATGTGAACTTTTTTTTAACAATATGTATATATCAAAATTTTCATCAGATTGTTTTTTTAAAATAAGTCGGTGGAGGGCTAGCGTCCCTCGGATCTCTTTTGACTATTAAAAAGTGAGCTCGAACTTTCAATTTCCACTCACATGAGTCCTATCTGAAGTTTATACGATACTCCCTGTCATACAAACAATATCGGCCCCAGGGCATACCTTAGAACGCCTACCCAAGGGCCCGGTGGGGATGTGACGACACCTGAGTTTTTATTATCTGACTCAAAATTTTTATTGGATGCATTTGGGGAAAATGGGGTGTGGGGGGCTAGTTGCCATCCAATCTCTTTTGACTCTAAAAAACTGAACTAGCACTTTCAATTTCCAATCAAATGAACCATCTCTGAAATTTTTACGAGCGTCCCTTCAATAAGAACCATATAGTCCCCCAGGGCATAACTTACAACACCTGCCCCCGGGCCCTGGGGGTCTGTGTTGGCCCCTGTGTTTTCGTTATGTGGTCTTTTAACTATTTTAAAAAAAAGCTATCTCAAAGTTCTTATCGGATGGGTTTGAGGAAAAAAGGAAGTGGAAGGGGGAGGGGAGGGGGCTAGGTGCCCTCCAATCTCTTTTGACACTTAAAAAGTGAACTAGAACTTTCAATTTCCTATCGAATGATCCCTCTTTGAAGTTAATACAAGCATCCCTTCCATAAGACCCACATATGCCCCCAGGGCATAACTTACAACGCCTGCCCCCGGGCCCCGGTGGGTTGTGTTGACACCGGATTTTTTTTTTTTTTTTTGCATTATCTTTGAACTATTTTTAACGAAATAACTATTTTAAAATTTGTATTGGATACATTTGGGAAAAAAGGTTTTCGGGAGGGGAGGGGGAAGCTGTTTACCCCCTAATATCTTTTGACGCTTAAAAAGTGAACTAGAGCTTTCAATTTCCAATCAAATGACCCCTCTCTGGAGTTTATGCGAGCATTCCTTCCATCAGAACTATATATGCCCCCAGGGTATAACTTATAACCCTTGCCCCTGAAGCCTGTGGGGTGAATGTCCTGCTCAAACATATAATTTCCAGAAATTTCAACTAAATTGAACAAAATGTCAGTGTCAGAATTTGGTTGGATGTGTTTGGGGAAATTATGGGTGTGGAAGGGGTGTCAGCTTCCTTAGAATCACTTTCGACTATTAAAAAGGGAAATAGCCATTTAAATTTCTAATCGAATGAGCCCTTTCTGAAGTTTCTACGACAACGTTTTCTATACAAAACCTTATATGCCCCTAGGGCATAAATTACAATCCTTGCCCTGAGGGCCGTGGGGGAGTTGTCATCCTCAAAAACCTAATTTCCAGAACTTAAAACTACGTTTAATAAAATGGATATCTCAAAATTTTGATTGGATGTGTTTGGGGAAAAGGTGGGCGTGAGAGGGGGGTTAGTTGCCCTCCAATAACTTTCGACTATTAAAAAGGGCACTAGCCCTTATGAATGTCCAATAGATTGAGCATGGTTTGAAGTTTCTACAAAAAAACTTTCTATAAAAACCTTATATGCCCCCAGGGCATAACTTAAAACACTTCCCCTGAGGGTTTCGGGGGAGTTTACTCCTCAAAAAAATGTTTTCTATCTGGAAATAAACATTGCTGAACAAAATGGCGATATTAAAATTTTGATTGGATGTGTTTGGGTAAATGATCGGCGCTGAGGGGGGGGGGCTAGTTGCCCTCCAATCACTTTCGACTATTAAAAAGGGCACTAGCGCTTTGAATTTCCAATCAAATGAGCCTGTTTTCAAGTTTCTACAACAAAGCCTTCTATAAAAACCTTATATGCCCCCCAGGGCATAACTTAACACCCTTGCCCTGAGGGTAGTGGGGGATTGTCCTCCTCAAAAACATATTTGCTATTTGGATATCCACTATGCGGAACAAAATTGTTGTCTGGAAATTTTTATCGGATGTTTACGGGAAATTATGGGCGGGGGGAGGGGGAGGTTAGTTGCCCTCCAATCACTTTCGACTATTAAAAAGGGCTCTAGTCCTTTGAATTACCAATCGAATGAGCCTGTTTTGAAGTTTCTACGACAATGCCTTCTATAAAAACCTAATATGCCCCCAGGGCGTAACTTAAAACCCTTCCTCTGAGGGTTGTGGGGGAATGTCCTCCTCAAAAGCATATTTTTCTATCTGGAAATCGACTACGCTGAACAAAATGGCCATCTCAAAATTTTGATTGGATGTGTTTTGGGGAATGATGGGCGTCAGGGGGGGGGCTAGGTGCCCTCTAATCATTTTCGACTATTAAAAAGGGCATTATAACTCTCGATTTCCAATCGAATGAGCCCCCTTGGAAGTTTCTACGACGACCCCTTCCATATGAAATGCCTCTGGAAAAAAAACAAAAAAAAAAAAACATTGGAGCCGTATGGCCTTTACTATAGGCAACGCTATCTTTGTTTGTCGCTATCCTCTGATCTTTGTCGTAGAAACTTGAAAAAGAGCTTATTCTATTGGAAATTCAAAGGGCTAGTGCCTTTTTTAATAGTCGAAAGTGATTTGAGGGCAACTAACCCCCCTCTCACGCCCACCTTTTCCCCAGACAGATCCAATCAAAAGTTTTAGATAGCCATTTTATTCAACGTAGTTGAAAGTTTCGGAAATTAAGTCTTTAAGGATGACAACCCCTCCCCCTCGCAGCCCTAAGGGCAAGGGTTGTAAGTTATGCCCTGGGAGGATATAAGGTTTTTATTGAAAGCGTTGTTGTAGAAACTTCAAAAGGGCTCATTCAATTGGAAATTGAAATCGAAATGGAAATGGAAATCGAAAGTGATTGGAAGGCTTGACATTTTTATAGTAAAGATCGATGTGGGTATAATGTATTATTTTTTGCTGTTGTTGTTGTTTAGACCAGGGCACTTCGTATCGACAGGAGTTGTCGTAGGAACTTCGATAAGGGCTCATTCGATTGAAAATAGAAAGGACTAATGTCCTTTTTAATAGTTGAAAGTTATTGGAGGACAAATACTTCGCGTTCCACGCCCACTCACCTAATTTCCCAATATGTTTAAAAAATAAATTTTGCCCTGAAAATAAACAAAAACTCACAGTGTTAATTCTAGTTCCCAATAAGGCATCTCAGCAGTATCCCAAGAACGACTGAGGGTATTATGTTCGAACTTTTGGGGCTACTTCTACTCTTAAAATTTAACCAAATCAAAATAGCGTAAGTGTATCCAAGCTATTAAAGAAAGTAAACAGATTTTGTTTGCGAATGGTATCAAGTTTTCTATTTCAGGTCAACTAGAGGAGGTATGAAACTAGATTAAACACTACTATTTGTGTCAAGATTTTTAAAAGGGTGTATGTTGTTGAAAATTGCTGAAAATTTTTCTCCAGCATACAAATAGCAGGCCAAACTATAGAGTCTTAAAAAAAAGAAAAGATTTAAAGTATTATTTTATTTTTCCCTGAAAAGACTATGTCAATATAAAACGGACAGAAATTAATTAAAAATTTTTTTTCACAAAATAAGTTTTTCAAAGAAAAGTAAAGAACTCCATTAAACTAAAAATGGGCAAAAAATAAAATCAAATAATCTACCAATCGTCAAACTACCACAAATCAGCATCGATAAATAAATGCAACCCAAAATGAACAGAAATTACAGTAAGTAACCGAGTCAAACTCAAAACGAGCAGAAACTAACATGAATAGGGCTCAAAACCCCTATGCCTTTCCAAGGCCAGAATATAATTTGCACTTTACTGAAAAAAATACAAATGAATGTGAATTGTCAGTTTAATATACATATAGCCTACTGATATTTAGCAATCAAAATGTTAATATTATTTGATTTATTAAAGATATGAAAATAAAAACATTTATATTTTTTTCAGTGAAGTGCGAATTATGTTCTGGCCTTGGGAAGGCATAGGACCCTACTCATGCTAATTTTTGGTTAAATGGAGTTCTTTAGCTTTTCTTTGAAAAACTTATTTTGTGGAAAAAGTTTTTTTAATTAGTTTCATGAAAATTCAACTTTTCTGAATTAAGCATTAAAATAGATGTCCATATTAATCATTTATCTTGTGTGAACTACGTGACTTTTCAGGAACGAATGCACCGCTGTGCGGTATTACTTCCCCTACAACTGGAAGCCTCAATATATATAACAAAGAACAAAGAACTCAATATTCCAGAACAAAGATCCCAGACGCGTTTTTATTTGTTTGTTTTTGTACCAGGGGGTGATGATCTTAGAAGATCGGGAAAAGGCTGATTTGAACGGCTAAAAAGTTTGTGCCACGAGAAAGTGTCGTTTTCTGCCATTCTGTGGTACCGAGCTACTATTTTTTGCAAAGAAGACCGAGTTGCTATCGATTGAAAATTCTATAATATCTACTCGATTTAAAAGTATCAAAAAAACTATATATTTTTAAATCGAGTGGATTTTACAGAATTTTCAATCAATAGTAACTCGGTCTTCTTCGTCTTCTCGGTCCACAAAATAGTAGCTTGGTGCCACAAGATGGCAGAAAACGGCACTTTCTCGTGGCACAATATTTTTAGCCGTTCGAATCAGCCTTTTCCCGATCTTCTAAGATCATCACCCCCTGGGACAAAAACGAACAAATAAAAACACGTCTGGGATTTTTGTTCTGGAAAATAATTCCATATTTTTGTACATCGGGCTTGAAACCTCTACATTAGTGTTCTCTGATATGCTGAATCTGATGGTGTGATTTCTATAAAGATCGCTTGACTTTTTGGGGATATATCCCTCCTTGTTTGAAAATCAGGCAAATTTTTCTCAGGCTCGTAGCTTTTGATGCGTCACATTAAATTTAATTATTTTTATATATTTGAAATCAGCATGAAAAGCCAATTCTTTTGAATTTATTAATTGTTATCAAAATTCATTTTTACAGAATTTCGGTTACTATTAGGCCGAGTCGCTCCTAACTTATAGTTCGTTACCACGAACTGTTTGACAATGTTCAAGTCCTATAACGCTGAATTTTGTCATGCAAAGCTTTAATTCCTTTGAGGAATAGCCCTGATTAGGTGGATTCGCAAAAAAAAAAAAAAACTGCTTTAATTTTTGGTCCATATTGATCCTTTTATAAGCAAAAAGTTACGAAAAATTTTTTAATTTATATTACGTTGCAGTACTAGTTTGTTTTAGCAAGATCGAACATCTATTGGTGACAATTTTGCTTTTCAAGGCTCTGAATTTTAAAGCTTTGTCGTAAAATTTGTTTCTTCTAGAAAAGAAATAGATGAACTGTTGTAAACAAAAAGTTCTTTCACTATTTTTAAGATGACATTTGAATGTTCTTAAACAATAGTAAATAAAAAAAAACCTTATAAAAAGTAAATTGCCACTAAAAACCCAAAACTTATGATCCTGGCCACTTTCCTCTTCAGACATTCTACTTCAGATTAAAAAATGAAATCTCACAGAGTTTTTTTTATGATTACTACGAAGCCAACGTTTTCTTTTCGAAATTCTTTTTAAAGATTAGGCTCAGTTTCACAATCGTAATCTTATTGATAATGGGACAAAATGGCTAAGAAGACTGTTACTACATGTTAAATATCTACTCATGCTTCTTTTGTTCTTGTTGCAAAGTTAAAAATTCAAATATTCTCCATATTAAACAAAAACTCAAACGTAACGTTCGAAGAATATTGTTGCACCAAAAGCTCACTAGCATACGCCTATTTGTTGATCCATGAAAAGATGCGTTTCGGATTCATTGTCTATAGTGACCTGAATTTTCGTTTTCAGACACCATTCAGCGCCGGTATATAAGACAACGACGCGTAAGTTACGACTTAGTTCGCCCTCACATTGTCTCTCCACAGCTTGAAGTACCATCACACATTCCTCGCCCCGAATATGCTAATGGTAATGAGCCTTTCATACCTTATGACGCTGAAATAAAGTCATTGGAACAAGTACATGGCGTTTTAGAAGCTTGCAAGATTGCAAGGAAGGTTCTTGATAGAGCTATTCGCTACGCAAAAGAAGGTGTAACTACAGACATGATTGATAAACTTGTTCATAGTGAAATTATACTTAATGGTGCTTACCCCTCTCCATTAAATTATAAAGGCTTCCCTAAGTCAATATGTACTTCTGTGAATGACGTCGCCTGTCATGGCATACCAGATAATAGAGCATTAAAGAGTGGTGATATGCTGACAGTTGATGTCACTGTATACCACCGTGGATATCATGGAGATTGTTCAGAAACGGTGATTATTGGGAAGCCTGATGCCATGGCCAAGAAGCTTCTTGAAGTTACTGAGAAATGTTTGTACGTTGGTATTGGAGTGTGTAGACCTGGCCAAGCGATAAATAAGATTGGAGAAGCTATTGAAAATTGCACTAAAGAATATAATCTTCGTGTCATTCCTGCCTTTACAGGACATGGTATTGGTGCTTTTTTCCATGGCCCACCTGAAATATGCCACTTTAAAAATAATGAACCAGGAGAAATGTTTCCAGGAATGATATTTACTGTGGAGCCTGTTATAACGGACGGAAGTGGGGAGGTGATTGTGCTTGATGATGGGTGGACAGCTGTTACTGCAGACGGATCTCGTGCAGCCCAGTTTGAGCATACCATTCTTATAACTAATACCGGTGCTGAAATTCTAACTATCTGATTTGATGTAACCAGAATATACCCATTTTAATCCAATAAAATTGCAGGGTCTAACTGTCCCAACAAATCAGTTTATTAATTCGCCAACTGTGACGGAAATACTGGAACTGTGCATAGATTTAATGGAATTGTGAAACAAAGTTTGATTTAAAGGTATCGTGCAAATGAGAGCTATTCAGAAAGTAACTAAGGTTTTGGTTAAAAAACAAAGTAAAGGAATCAAAATTTCACATGTCTATTGTTAAAATTGAGCTACTTGTGACAATGGTGCCACCGGAGTTAAAATTTCCTGCGCCAATTTTGGAACAACTTTGTTTAGCTAGGAGGTGGTTGGTGCAGCGCCTTTTTGTGTCTAAATTACATCCATTCTACTCGGTGTGCTTCCAGCTGAGCCCTCCCATTTCATAACGTATCCCCTGAAAAATAGTAGTTTCAAGATAAACGACTTTTGAGCTTTAAGGAATTTTTCTCAATAAAGTTTTGTTTTGGTCTTCTTGCAATGAGCGTTATACTAGGTTTACAAAATAAAATTGTAAAATACACTAATGGGATTGCTCCAGGTTAATTTTTCTTTTTTTAAGGGACTAAGACTAACTAGATTAGACAGAAAATTACCTGTAAATACCTTATGTGAATGGAGCAGCTGAGGTCTCTGCTAGTGAGAGGTTCTTGCTTCTTGTTTTGTGTGAAAAAAAGAAAGATTTTGGACACACATGCTATACTAGAAAAATAAGGGGATGTTTATACACATTATGAAAAAAAAATTGAAATTTTATTCTGGAGGACAGGGAGGGACATTTTGGTCTATTGGAATTTTGGAATATATTCTGATTATCGAGCCTTAATTAGGTTTGAATCCGTGGAACATGGATTTTAGCTAAATTCAATTTTGGGCGCTAGCAAATGTTTGACCACATTTGGTTCTGAAAATTAGTATTATCTCAACCTCGTTGCTTGTAAAATTTTGCCGTTAATAGATTGAAAGAGTGGTTTAGTTGGCTTTGGAATGTCTCTCGGATGTACAAAAATGGTAAATTAGGAGGCTTTTACCAAACAGCCCTCAAGGTGGTAAAGGAAAAGCTGGACGCATATAAAGATAGGGTGAAATTGTAGGAAATTACTTAAAATCTTTGGGGATCTCTAAGCAGGGGGCGAAACATATGCTTTGAAAAGAATGGGATAGAGGAGTAGTGTTCACCAATGTGTCAAACTTAGTTACTTGGAACTTTAATAAAAAAAGGTAATTGTGACGTCATTCTCACGTCAAATTTAAATGAGATGCGCCTATGTCATGTTAAAATACGCGTTTTCTTAGGCAGAGATTTTTCTGTAATTTGACGCTAGTGAGCGAAATATTCAAGTATCAGTTTTTTTTTTGAAAAAATATGATAATGTGACTAATACTTTTACCATTTAAAATCTTTTTTATATGGGTTTTTATTTCCCTAGCTCTTTTTGTTTTATTAAACAAAAAAACTTTTTGCACAAAATAAGTTTTCAAAAAAGTTAAGAACTCCATTAAACCAAAAATATAAAAAAATAGCATTAAATAATCTACCAAGCATGAAACTACCACACATCAGTATTAATAAATAAGGGAAACCCAAAACAAACAGAAATTAAAATAAGTCAAATTCGACACAAGTAGTAATTAATCTGAGTAGGGTTCTAATCCTATGCTTCTAAAAGCCAGAATATAATTTTTACTGAAAAAAATTAAATGAATTTACTGAAAAAAATGTGCATTGTCAGTTTAATATACATATGCTGATATTTATTCCTTAAAATTCAAATTACTTTTTGATTTCTTAAAGTTATACAAACACAAACATTTAAAAGAATTTTTTCAGTAAAGTACAAATTATATTCTGGCTTTTAGAAAGCACAGGGTTTAGAACCCTACTCAGATTACTTTCTGCTCGTTTTGAGTTTGACTTATTTTAATTTCTGTTTGTTTTGGGGTTTTATTTATTTATTGATACTAATCTGTGGTAGTTATATGCTTGGTAGATTATTTGTTTGTTTTTTTGTTCATTTTTGGTTTAATGGAGTTCTTTACTTTTTTTTGGAAAACTTATTTTGTGCAAAAAGTTTTTTGATTAATTTGTGTTTGCTTTATATTGACATAGTCTTTTTCAGGGAGAAAGACTGAGCCTCTTCTGAAGTTAAACAACCATCCCTTCCATAAAAACTTTAAATACCCCCTAGGCATAACTGGGCATAACTATTTTGAATAGAATGGCTATCTCAAAATTTCTCTTAGACGCATCTCGGGACAATGCGACGTGTGTGTAGGGTAGAGGGGATAGCTGCCCTCTGATCACTTTGACTCTTAGAAAGAGGACTAGAGTGTCTTATTACGAATCCAATGAGCCCCCTCCGAAGTTTATATGACCACACTTTCTATAAAAACCCCATATGTCCCAAGGGCATAACTTACAACCCTTGCCCTTAGGGCTGGGGGGATTTGTTACCTTCAAATACATTATTTCCAGACCTTTCTGATAGGCTAAACAAAACGGCTACATCAAGATTTTTATTGGAAGTGTTTGGCGAAATGATAGGCGTGGGGGGGGGGGATGCCCTCTGATCACTTCGACTAATATAAAAGGCACTAGTCTCTCAATTTTCAATCGAATGAGCCCTTTTTGAAGCTTCTACGACACAACTTTCTATAAAATCCTTATATGCCCAAGGGCATAACTTACGACCCTCGTCATGAAGGCTATGGGAGGAGGGTTGTCATACTCAAAGACATAATTTCCAGACCTATCAAATACTTTGAAAAAACTGGCCATATCAAAAAGTTGATCGAAAATGTTTGGGGAACTGATGGACGAGGGGGGAGGAGGGGTGATTCTCCCTCCGATTACTTTCAACCATTAAAAAGGGCAATAGCCCTTTCAATTTCCAATAGAAAGAACCCTCTTTGAAGTTTTTACGACAACAATTTCTATAAAAAACATTATATGCCCCCAGGGCACAACTTACAACCTTAGCCCTGAGGGCTGTGAGGGGGTTGTCATACTCAAAATATAATTTCTGGACGCTTAACTACGTTCAACAAAATTGCTATATAAAAATGTTAATCGGAAGTGTTTGGGGAAATGATGTGCGGGGGGGGGGGGGTGATTCTCCCACCAATTACTTTCGACCATCAAAAAGGGCAATATCCCTCTCAATTTCCAATAGAAAGAACCCTCTTTGAAGTTTTTACGACAACAATTTCTATAAAAAACATTACATGCCCCCAGGGCATAACTTACAACCTTAGCCCTGAGGGCTGTGAGGAGATTGTCATACTCAAAACATATTTTCTGGACCCTTCAGCTACGTTCAACAAAATTACTATATCAAAATGTTAATCGGAAGTGTTTGGGGAAATGATGGGCGTGGGGGGGGGCGTTCACCGTCCGATCACTTTTGATTATTAATAGCGGCACTAGCCCTCTCAATTCCCAATTGAATGAGTACTTTTTGAAGTTTCTACGACAACGCTGGCAAAGACCTAATTTCCAGAACTTTCAACTACGTTGAACAAAATGTCTATCTCAAAATTTTGATTGGATGTGTTTGGGGAAATGGTGGGCGTGAGAGGGAAGTTAGTTGCCTTCCAATCACTTTCGACTATTAAAAAGGTTCGAACACTGGAATGTTTTATTTTAGTTATGCTGACTGTAACGTGTTTTATTTAAATTATATTAAAAAATAAACATGCCCCTTACAGTTACTTCAATGGGAAAACTTAGCGGAAGATACTCTATTACTTTTTCAATATATATATATATATATATATATATATATATATATATATATATATATATATATATATATATATATATATATATATACATATATATTCTCTCTCTCTCTCTCTCTCTCTCTCTCTCTCTCTCTCTCTCTCTCTCTCTCTCTCTCTCTCTCTCTCTCTCTCTCTCTCTCTCTCTCTCTCTCTCTCTCTCTCTCTCTCTCTCTCTCTCTCTCTCTCTCTCTCTCTCTCACATCATCACTATCACACACACACACACACACACTATATATATATATATATATATATATATATATATATATATATATATATATATATATATATATATATATATATATATATATATATATATATATATATATTGAAACTTTGAGTAAATATAATTGATAAAAATCAAGCAGAAGATTAGTGACTAAATGTAGACAACCTGGTAAGTTGCCTCCAAATTTCTGACTTGCTTGTACAATTTACAAGTAATATTTGACTAATATTAACGAGAAAAACAAAACTGCCGAAGCCTCTAAAAAAAGTACTAAGATCTTTACCTCTTGGATGGTATGGAAAAGAGGTTTTTTAAACCTCTTGAGATATTCATAAATATATGCCTCTTTAAAAATTTTGATCGGATGTGTTTGGCGAAATGGTGGGCGTGAGAGAGGGGGGGGTTAGTTGCCCTTCAGTCACTTGACTATTAAAAAGGGCACTAGCCCTTTCAATTTCCAATGGAATGAGCCCTTTTTTGAAGTTTCTATGACAAAGCTCTCTATAAAAACCTTATAGGCCCCCATGTCATAACTTACAACCCTTCCCCTGAGGGGTGAGGGGGTGTGATAATCCTCAAAGTCATAATATCCAGAACTTTAAACTACGTTGAAAGAATAGTTATCTCAAAATTTGGATTGGATGCGTTTGGGGAAATGGTGGGCGTGAGAGGGGGGTTAGTTGCTCTCCAGTCAGTTTCGAATAGCCTATTAAAAAGAGCACTAGCCTTTTTAATTTTCAATTGAATGAGCCGTTTTTGAAGTTTCTACGAAAATATTTTCTATAAGAAAATCTTATATACCCTCAGGGCATAACTTACAACCATTACCTTGAAGGCTCTGGGGGGGGGTGTCATCCTCAAAAACCTAGTTTTCAGAATTTTCAACTACGTTAGACAAAATTGCTATTTCCTAGTATTAATTGAACGTGCTTTGGGAAAATCGTGGGCGCGATAGAGAGGTTTAATCACCTTCCAATCAGTATTTAATATGTAAAAGGGCAATAGTCATTTCACATTTCCAGTCAAATTAGGCTTTTTTGAAATGTATATGACAAAACTTTGTGTATAAACTAGATCCACCTCCAGGGCATAACTTACAACCCTTGCCCCGAGTGGTTTGGGTGGTTTGTCATCCTCAAAGACATAAGTTCCAGAACTTTCAACTACGTTGAAGAAAATGGCTATCTGAAAATTTTGATTGATTCTATTTGGGAAAATGGTGGTCGTGAGAGGGAGGTTAGTTGCTCTCCAATGACTTTCGACTATTAAAAGGGGCACTAGACCTTTGAATTTCCAATCAAATGAGCTTTTTTTGAAGTTTCTGTAACATCTCCATCTATAAAAGCATTATATGCCCCCAGTGCTTAGCTTACAACCTTTTCCCCGAGGACTCTGAGGGGTTTATTCTCCTCAAAGACCAAATATTCAAAACTTTTAACGATCTTCAAGAAAATAGCTATTCCAAAATTTTGATTGGATGTGTTTGGGGAAATGGTGGTCGTGAGAAGGGGGTTATTTGTCCTCCAATTACTTTCACCTTAAAATGGGCATAAGCCTTTCAATTTCCAAACAAGTGAGCCCTTTTTGAAGTTTTTATGACAACGCTTTCTATAAAAACCTTAGATGCCCCCAGGGCATAACTTACAACCCTTGCCCTGAGGGCTGTATGGTGAGTGTCTTCCTCAAAGACATAATTTCCGGACCTTTCAACTACGTTGAAAAAATGACTTTCTCACCACTTTGATTGGATGTGTTTGGGGAAATGTTGGGTGTAAGAGGGGGGTTAGTTGCCCTGCGGTCACTTTTGAACTTTTAAAAGGGCACCAGCCCTTTCAATTTCCAATTGAGTGAGCCCTTTTTGAAGTTTCTACGACAACTCTTTCTATAAAAACCGTATATGCCCCCAGGGCATAATATACAACCCTTGCCCTGAGGGATGTGTGTGGGGGGAGGTTGTCATCTTCAAAGATCTAATTCCAGAAATTTCAACTACGTTGAGCAAAATGGCTATCTCAAAATTTTGATTGGATGTGTTTGAGGAAATGATGGGCGTGAGAGAGGGATTAGTTGCCCTCCAATTACTTTCGACTATTAAAAAGGGCACTAGCCCTTTCAATTTCCAGTTGAATGAGCCCTTTTTGACCTTTTAATAACAAAATAGCTATCTCAAAGTTTGTATCTGGTGCATTTGGGGAAAAGGGTCGGGGGTGGGGAGGGGGGGGGGCTAGTTGCCCTGCGATTTCTTTTGACTTAAAAAGTAAACAAGAACTTCCGCTTTCCAAACAAATTAGCTTTGTGAAGTATATACGAGCATCCCTTCCATAAGAACCATATATGCTCCAGGGCATAACTTACAACGCCTCCCCCCGGGCCCTGTGGATTGTGTCGACACGCGGGTGGAGGTGGGGGGGCTAGCTGCCCCCGATGCCTTTTGACTCTTAAAAAGTGAACTACAACTTTCAATTTCCAATCAAATGAGCCCTCTCTGTAGTTCATACGAGTATCCCTTCAATAAGAATCATATATGCCCCCCATGGCATAACTTACAAAGCCTGCCCCCTGGCCCTGGGGGCTGTGTCGACACCTGAACTTTTGTTATCTGACCTTTTAACTATTTTTAACGAAATGTCTGTCTCAAAATTTTTATGTGATGCATTTGGGGAAAACAGGGTGGGGAGGACTAGCTGCCCTCTGATCAGTTTTGACTTTTAAAAAGTGAACTAAAACTTTCCATTTCCAATCAAATGAACCCTATCTGAAGTTTATACGAGCATCCCTTCCAAAAGAGACATTCATGCCCCCAGGGCATAACTTACAACGACTGCCTCCGGGCCATGGAGGATAGTGTTGACACCAGAGTTTTTGTTATCTGACCTTCTAACTATTTTTAACAAAATAACTATCTGAAAATTTTTATCTAATGCATTTAGGGAAAAAGGGCGTGGGGGAGGGGGCTAATTGCCTTCCGATCTCTTTTGACTCTTAAAAAGTGAACGAGAACATTCACTTTCCAAACAAATTAGCCTCTCTGAAGTACATACGAGTATTCCTTTCATAAGAATCATATATTCCCCCAGGACATAACTTACAACACCTGTACCCCGGGCCCTGGGGGGTTGTGTCGACACCAGAGATTTATTATCTAACCTGTTAACTATTTTTATCAAAATGGCTATCTCAAAATTTATATTTGATGCGTGGAGGAGGGGGGGGGGCTAGTTGCCCTCCGATCACTTTTTACCTGTAAAAAGTGAACTAGAACTTTCAATTTCTAATCAAATGAGCCCTCTTTGAAGTTTATACGAGTATCCCTTCCATAAAAACCTTATATGCCCCCAGGGCATAACTTACAACGCCTGCTCCTGGGCCCTGGGGCGTTGTGTCGAGATCAGAGTTTCGTTATCTGACCTTATACTATTTTTAACAAAATGGCTATCTCAAAATTTTTGTATGATGCAATTGGGAGAAAGAGGGCGCGAGGGGGGAATAGTTGCCCTCCGATCTCTTTTGTCTCTAAAAAACTGAACTAGAACTTTTAATTTTCAATCAAATGAGCCCTCTCTAAAGTTTTTACGAGCCTCCCTTCTATAAGAACCATATTTGCCCCCAGGGCATAATTTACAACGCCTGCCCCTGGACCCTGGGGACTTGTATTGACCCTGGAGTTTTTGTTACATGACCCTTTAACTATTTTTAACAAAATGGCTTCCTCAAAATTTCATCGGATATATTTGGGGAAACAGGGCGTGGGGAGGGCTAGTTGCCCTCCAATTACTTTTGACTCTCAAAACGGGCACTAGAACTCTCGATTTCCAAAGGAATGAGCCCCCTTTGAATTTAATACGACGACCCCTTCCATATGAAGTGCCTCTGGAAAAAAAACATTGGAGCCGTATAGCCTTTACTATAGACAACGCTATAGCGTTGCCTCTGATTCTGTTTGTAGATACACTAATATTCTAAACGTATTCCTGACCGGCAATTTTATCAATCGCTGGTTTTCGTTTCAAAGGATTGTCAAAATTAGGTGGTATCCTCGTGATAAAGATTGTCACTTGATTCATTTCAGCAAGAACAGAAGCAGCACTATCCCCTGATAGTCCATAGAAATATAGATCATAAACAGTTACCTTATTTTTATTATGAAATAAAGTCTGTAGTAGCGTATTCATTTTTGTCAAAAGCCTATAATAGGCTGCTGATGGCTAATAATGAACCTATGTGGAGAACTAATCACGAAAAACAGCTAATATGGCTAATCACGAAAACAGCCATACTGGAAATAAGCCCAGTTTCTGTTTTCTGACGAAGTTCTAGTGTATTCTTCAGGTGATTCATTGAAGGATTAGGCCCAATGCATTTAAAACAAACATCTGAATTCGACATCCGTTCCCACAGTAATATCATTCCCTTCGCAATATCAGCCTGTTCAAAAAACCCTTCTGCTCATTTCAGAATAACTGCATCTCCCTCTCCTCTCTCAAAAGTATACTGAAGAAAGTTTAAAACAGGAAAATACATTAAGCACTTCAAATGCTTAAAACCCACATTCATTTTTCTTTTACATTCGCATCCAAAACAGTAACAGCCAAGCTTATCCGTTACAGAATGCATCCACACCGCTGAAAAGCTGAATCAAATGTAAACTAGAACCAGCGAAAATTTGTGAGATTGCAGGTATCTGCGCTATCTTTCCCCAGCCGATTAAGTCTAAGAAGCCTTAAGTATTTACTTAAAAAGTACTTATTTCTGATCTTCCAGCCTACTCTTGTTCGCTTCTGCGCAGTTTTTGTCAGAAACATCAGACGAAGAAGAGCAAATACAAAAACCCTTTTGGTAATGTTAAAGAATTCTCGCCAAATGTCTTCTTAGGGATTTCAGATTTTAAGGACTACAATTTGGTCACAAATCAGCTTTCAAACAGTCAGTGGCTTCGTTGAGGGGGAGGGGACAAGGGGGCAGATGCCCCCAATAATTCGAAGGGAAAAAATATAATTTAATAAGTAGCTTTAAAACTGTTTAAAAACTCGTTTTAAATGTCAAATTTGCTTTTTACTTTGAGCAGACAATTTTTTTAAACTAATCCATGCTCGTTTTTAACGTTAGGAAAACGAGAAAAACAGGGGTCCATTATGCTTCAGAAGATGTTCCACATTAATATTTTTCCAAATATACTGCCTGTGAAACCATCAAGGAACATGCGAGCCTGTTTCGCCAAATTTGCTCAGGTCATTTTTTCCCCCTGATATTTAAGGTGATTTTACTTTCTAAAAATTTTCAGTTCAAGATTAGGTTTTCTTGTTTTAAAACTTAAAAAAGTAGAAATGAATACACCCTGTAAATGAAATCATTTACAGAGTCCCATTGAATCATTGAAGAATAAGATATAGAGTTAGACATATGCAGTGAATATAATTTCCTGAATGAAAAAGAAATTAGAAAAAAAACAGACTTGGTGCTTTTTATAATGATTAATTAAAAAACATTTTTCCACAAAATAAGTTTTTCAAAGAAAAGTAAAGAACTCCATTAAACCAAAAATGAGCAAAAATAAAATCAAACAATCTACCAATTGTGAAACTACCACAAATCAGCATCAATAAATAAATGAAACCCAAAACGAAAAGAAATTACAATAAATAACCGAGTTAAACTCAAAACGAGCAGAAGTTAACACGAGTAGGGCTCACAACCCCTATGCCTTCCCAAGGCCAGAACATAATTTGCACTTTCCTGAAAAAATATAAATGTTTTTACTCTTATATCTTTAATAAATCAAATAATATTAACATTTTGATTAACAAATATCAGTATATGTATATTAAACTGACAATGCACATTTTTATTTTTTCAGTAAAGTGCAAATTATGTTCTGGACTTTCGACTATTAAAAGGGCACTAGCCCTTTCAATTTTCAAATGAATGAGGCATTTTTGATGTCTTTACAACATCGCTTTATATAAAAACCTTACATGCTCCCAGGGCATAACTTAGAACCTTTGCCCTGAGGGTTGTGGGGGGGGGGGTATGGGTTGTCATCCTTAAAGACCTAATTTCTAAAACTTTCAACTACGTTGAATAAAATGGCTATCTAAAAATTTGATTGGATGTGTTTGGGGAAAAGGTGGGCGTGAGAGGGGGGTTAGTTGCCCTAAAATCACTTTCGATTCCTATAAAGGGCACTAGCCCTTTGAATTTCCAGTCGAATGAGCCCTTTTTTAAGTTTCTATGACAATGATTTCAATAAAAACCTAAAATTCCGCCAAGGCAAAATTTATAACCATTGCCCGGAAGACTCTTGGGGGAGTGTCCTGCTTAAAGACATAGTTTCCTGAACCTTTAAGTGCGTGGAACAAAGTGGCTGTCTCTACATTCTGATTGGATATGTTTGAGGAAATGGTGGGCCTGGAAAGGGTGTTAGATGCCTTCCAATCACTTTCGACTATCAAAAAGGGCACTAGCCCTTTCAATTTCCAATTGAATGAGCCCTTTTTGAAGTTTCTACAACAATGTGTTCTATAAAAACCTTATATGCCCCCAGGGCATAACTTATAACCCTTGCCCTGAGGGCTGTGGGGGAGTGTCCAACCCAAAAACATAATTTCTTTCGTGAAATAAACAACGTTGAATAAAATGGCTATCTAAAATATTGATTGGATGTGTTTGGGGAAAAGATGGGTGGGAGGGGGGGTTAGTTGCCCTCAAATCACTCTCGACTATTAAAAGGGCACTAGCCTTTCGAATCTTCCAATCCGAATGAGCCCTTTTTCAAGTTTCTACGACAAAGATTTCAATAAAAACTATATGCCCCCAGGGCATAACTTATAACCTTTCCCCTGAAGACTGTGGGGGGGGGGGAGTGTCCTTGCTCAAAGGTATAATTTCCTGAACTTTAAACTGCGTGGAACAAAATGGCTAATTTTGATTGGATGTGCTTGGGCGAATGATGGGCGTGGGGGGGGGGCTAGTTGCCCCCCCTCAATCACTTTCGAATATTAAAAAGGGCACTAGCCCTTTGAATTTCCAATCGAATGAGCCTTTTTTCAAGTTTTTACGACAACGCCTTCTATATAAAACCTTATATGCCCCCAAGGCATAACTTACAACCCATGCCCTGAGGGCTGTGGGGGAGTGTCCTCCTCAGAAACATAATTTCTCTGAGGAAATCAACTACGCTGAACAAAATGGCTATCTCAAAATTTTGATTGGATGTGTTTCGGGAAATGGTGGGCGTGGAAGGGGTGTTAGTTGCCTTACACTCACTTTCGACTATTAAAAAGGGCACAAGCCACTCCAATGTCAATTGAACGAGCCCTTTTCGAAGTTTCTACGACAACTTCTTCGATACAAAGTGCCCTGCTCTAAAGGAAAAAAATAATAAATGATACATTGTGCCAACATCGTTCTTATATGCCCTCAGGGTATAACTTAAAACCCTTGCCCCGAGGGTTATGGGGAAGTGTCCTCCTCAAAAACATACTTTCTATCTGGAAATCAACTACGCTGAACAAAATGGCTATCTCTAAAATTTTGATCGGATCTGTTTGGGGGAATGATGTGCGTGGGGGGGGGCTAGTTGCCCTCCAATCACTTTCGAATATTAAAAATAGCACTAGCCACTCCAATTTCCAATCGAATGAGCCCTTTTCGAAGTTTCTACGATAACTCCTTCGATACGAAGTGCCCGGGCATGGAGGAAAAAAAAAACATACATTGTACCCACATCGTTCTCTACTTAGGCAGCGCTATCGCGCTGCCCAAAATATTCGTACCATAACTAGATAGTCAAATCGGTTGTAGTTTGGTCATGGAATTTGGTAGACGGGGATCCGCTCCAGGAATCATTTAATTGTTAAAATTTTTATTTCCAGTATTTAATTGAAACTTCGATTCTCTTGTTTGTCATTGAAATACCTAATAAGCGGTGATAACGTCCTATTCCTTACGTTTCGGATTCACGTACACTAACCCATAAACGTAGAACTACCTCTATTTATAATACCATGCTGACTTCTTGCTATTTTCGTTTTTCTAAATATTTTTTTTAACCAGCTCCAAAAAGTTCGACATAAATGTGCTAAGAATTATGAATGAAATTAGTCGCATGTCGCACAACGCCAGTGCTACTTATGGGACATTTATCTTTGCATCAGCACGCTGTACAAAATGTCGACTAAGAATAGAATAAAGTGAATTTAAACAAAATATTTTAATTTTTCTCGCAATTTAGAAATTTGTGTGCACGTATAAACGTTACCAACCCATTCACTTTTTCTATTGTTATCAGTTGTATCATGCAGCACCAGGAGACGGAGCTTTGCTTGTGAAGGGAATTATAGACATAAAAACGATATTCAGTGTACCCCCCCCCCCTCCGCAGGTGTATACGTATAGAATTCATCGATATACGTACGATATAACGATATACGTATAGAATTCGTTTTCTTTAAAAATAAAGATACAAAGGGACAGGTAATTTTCAAACTAATACTTCTAAATTTGAAATACGGTCGCTATTTAAATTTGGGAAAATGTCACAATATAATGTTACACTGTCTGTGGTAATACTTTGACTTATCCTGTATCTTTGCTTAGACAGCGCTGTTGCGCTGCCTATGATTTTTTTTTTTCGGCTTTATGTGGCCCGCTGATATCAATGCTATTTATTAATATAAATCGGTGAACCCACAAAAAAAGTAATTTAATAAAAAAATCATAAATAATATTTCAATAAATCACATATATTAAAAGTTTAGTACAACAAGTTAAATCTTACAGGGTCAAAATCCATTCAAAATTACGTGCAAATGAATAGCGCGATACCCGAGGATATTAGAATAGAGCTTGGTTCAATTATTAAATTAAGCATCCTGTGCTGGGCGTGAGGGTTGGGGGAAGGCGCGGGGGATGTGTACTGCAGCATTAGTGGTGAATATGGCTGAAAAAAATCCGAGGGTATTACCCTGATTAAATACCCTGATTTACACAAGAAAAACTTTCGTGTAATTTTTATAGAATTCGTTTTTTTTAACAAAGATACAAAGGGGAAGGAAGTTTTCAAACTCCAGGAGTCAATTTTCCCTTCCGATTGGCATCCCTGTCAATTTTCATTTAATTTAAGGTATCTGCCGCAATGATGCCAAGATTTGTTCAGATTTTCTAGATATTCTTTGTCAAACAATGCCCAACGGATAAGTCAATAATTTTAAATTTATTTTCCGAATACTTTCATATTTGAAATACGGTCGCTAGATAAATGTCGGGAATATTTCACAATATAATGCTACACTGTCCGTGATAACACTTTGACCTATCCTGTATCTTTGCTTAGACAGCACTGTTGCGCTGCCTATGATTTTTTTTCGGCTTTATGTGGCCCGCTGATATCAATGCTATTTATTAATATAAGTACGCGAACCCCAAAAAAAATCAATTTTATAAAATATCATGAATAATATTTCAATAAATCATATATTATAAGTTTAGCACAACAAATTAAACCTTACAGAGTCAATATCCATTCAAAATTATGAGCAAATGAATAGCGCGATACCCGAAGCTATTAGAATAGAGCTTGGTTCAACTATTAAATTGGGCATCCTGTGCTGAGCGTGAGGGTTGGGGGAGGTGGAGGGGGATATTTACTGCAGCATTAGCGGTGAATCTGGCTGAAAAAAGCCGGGTGTATACGACATTCACCTTTGCCCAACCGAAAGCTTGTTTACGCTATACTACTGTCGTCTGCAGCAGCTCATTGTTGCCAGTTTTAGTAAAAGCCAAGCACCGGACCTTATATTTATGATTGTATCATATGTGTTTATTGCTTGTAATGCATTACGTAATGTTTATAAAGTCACCAAGTAGCGTGTTTGTTAAATTGTTACTTTTCTTCACTACAGCTTGAATACCACCTACTTCAATCTCTTGTCCACCCACTAAAAATACTGTAGCTACGCCCCTGCAAACAGTTCGTGGTAAATAACTGTAAGTGAGGAGTGACTCGGCCCATTAGTAACCGAAGCTCTAAAAAATGGAATTTTGATAACAATAGATACATCAAAAGAATTGCCTTTTTATGCTGATTCCAAATATGTAACGTTCATCAAGTGTAATATTACCTGTCAAAGGTTTCGAGCCTGGGGGAATTTTCCACAGGAGGAAACTTCCATTGGATGTGGGAGGATTTCTGGGAAAAAAATTCCTCGGAGGAAGGTATTTTTGGCATTATTTAAAAACGATAACAAATTAAATAAAAAACAAGTTTTTTTTCAACTTAAAGTAGACTAAGAACAATTTTCTATGTAGAATCGTCCACTGGAAATTTTTCCATTGTAATTTTCAGCAAGGATGGAATTGTACGGGGACTGGGAAAGGGATTTTGCACGGGAAGAACTTTTCATTGAGGAATTATTTATTGGGGGTATTTTTCATGGAGGGAGAGGCGGATTTCCTGGCATTATTTGGGAAACCATCAGAAATTAGATGAAAAACAAGCTTTTCAACTGAAAGTAAGAGGCAACATTAAAACTTAAAACGAACTAACATTATTCCTTATATGAGGGGAGCTATTCCCTCCTCAGTACCTCATTTTTTACGCTAAAGTTTAAATTATTGTCCCACTTCTTTCAGAACGCCTCCTGAAACACAAGGGTCATATAATTAGAATAAGAGACCTTTTTATAGTACTAAAAAACTTTACCGTGAAGAGCGAGGTATTGAGGAGGGTATTTCCCTTCATATACGTAATAATTCCTGTTCGTTTTAAGTTTTAATATTGCTCCTTGCTGTCAGTTGAAAAAAAATGTTTTTTTTAAAATGTAATACCGCTCTAAAATTCAATTTTATGTAAATATTTTACTAATTTCATTTCACACTATTCTAACCAATTAGGCCTCGCAACCGTTCAACGGTAACTTCATAACTACTTCAATTGGAATCAGTTGTAACTTCAATTGTTATGTAACCCAATAGGTTCTGCAAATGTTTATGCGACTTAGGTTTATGTAGTTTTCACTGGTCAAATGCCAGTGCCAAACCAAAACTAATTTACGGTGTGCCTTTCAGTGGTTGTCTCAGATGCGACTTCTGTTAAGTTCCTAGATTCTTGCCACAACACCTGGCTATATAATAGAAGAACTTTTCGAGCCTTTACAAAACATGATGAGAATTATCAGCTAACATGTTAGTTGTGACATTTTTCGACTTCCATGGGTAGGAGGAATGGAACAGGGTCCCAAATTTTTATTTTCAGCCCATCTTCCAGACAGGAATGCCATGTCCCAACCAAAGTTGTTGGAAAGTAAGACTACCGACAACTTTTAAGACAGAATAACATTACTATGTATTTCTAGGGATTGTCCCTGATCTGCTTCTGTGTGGAGGGAGGGGGTTTGAGGTTTGAATACCTTTTGTCATCATCCTAGTCACATTACCAATTGAATGAATTCAACCAAACCTTTCCAACAGCTTCAGTTGACTTTCATAGTCCAGACTTGATTCAAACTCTGTGAGGGAGAGACTGCAATTATCCAACAGAAGGCCTTATCGAAATCTGACTTTGTTGTGGTAGGGATAACCAGCTGTAAATTTGGTTTGTGCTTGTAGAGGCAAGTATTCTATCAACCTTTGTATCGGCCCATTTGTTATCATAACTGTCTAATGAGTGCTTCACGGACGATCCATAATCGCAGGAAATTGTCATGGCCCTCACATAGATAATGGAAATATACATTTTCTAAGTACAGTGATCCTTAAGAAGCAGTCTCTAGCCTATCTGTTTTGTCGTTATTTCATGTACATAAAACTCATTTCTTGAAACTAAAACTTGAAATTTCTTGAAACTGTCTTGAAACGAACTCACGGAAAACTTGGAACGAAAAATAAATACAAAGCTTTTCTTACGTGAAAAGTAATTACACATCCTGATCAGCAAATATGACCCGCAGGTCAAAGGTGCTGGAACGCATCAGGGAGACTTATAAACTCGAGGTTTTGCTTCTCTCATTATGGCATTGGAATCCAGTGGATGTTTGAATGCTATGTTTTGAACTTTTTTGGAAATTATCTCTAAAATGTTCGTTCGTTTAACTCTTTACAATCTAAACATTTTTATTTTTTAGGTTATGAACATATTCTCGTCGAAAGAAAAGGTGAGAAGCAAAATGTAGCATTGATAACTCTAAATAGACCCAAAGCATTTAACGCCCTCTGTGACGGTTTAATGAAGGAAGTGAGCAATGCTTTGGATTCAATGGAGACTAACTCCGAAATCGGTGCCATTGTTATCACAGGAAGTGAAAGGGCTTTCGCTGCTGGTAATTTTCTTATCCTTTATTTTTTATTATTTATCTGTAAAAAAAAAAATACGCGAAAGATAGGCTAAAATTTAGCTCTAATGATTGGATATCCATTTAGTGGGTTAAAGGACGATAGCGTCATCTAACAATATTCTTGGATAGCACGGCTGTATAAAAGATTTCGTTGGATGTAATTGTATCTCATGACTGTTGCTCCTTAGCGTGAATTGATTTTTAGGATTGGGTGGTGTCATTAGTTGTTCGATTGATTTATTTTTCATTAATTTCATTTTTTTTCTTTTTAAACATAAATCAATAAACTAATGCTCTATATTATTAATCTAAATCTATTTAATGTTACTATCTAGACATTAAAATACAATTATTTGATACTAGAGCATAAAAGCTAAAAAAAAAGTAAAAAAAAGTCTTTTGCATAAAACAAAGCATATTTCTCTGTTTAGTTGGTTTAATTGGATTCAAAATTGCTTTTTGATCGATTTTATAGGAGTCTTGTCTTTAAAAAAATTATGTCAAAAATCCCTCCTGCCTCCGTAAAAGAATGGCAGACAATATGGAGAAAAACGAATGGAAAATTGTGCAAATCCTAAATAATTTAGCCAAAAGCAAATGAACCGTGGGATAGGTTAAAGGTAGCTATAGAAGAATATTCAGTGAGGCAATGCTGATAAGAATGTGCCTCTAATTGCCCTATGATTATATTCCGATTTCCGAACGTTTTGCTGTAGAAAGCACCCTCTCCTCTTCCTTTTTAAGCATTAACTTTCTTTCTTGTGCTTGCATACAAATAGGCCCTCCATTTATAAAAGGATTAATTATTAAAAAATTCACACCCTATAGCCTACTACTAGTAGCCAAGGCTGCCAGCCCTTGGGTTTTTTCCCCAAGAGATAGACACTTAAGTTTTGAGATTAGGATCTTGGGAAAAGTATATACATTAAACACTACCCTTCAAAAGTATTTTAAGTATTTATGTTATTATTATTATTATAAAATTGACACCCTATAGCCTACTACTAGTAGCCAAGGCTGCCAGCCCTTGGGTTTTTTCCCCAAGAGATAGATACTTAAGTTCTGAGATTAGGATCTTGGGAAAAGTATATACATTAAACACTATCCTCCAAAAGTATTTTAAGCATTTATATTATTATTATTATTATAAAATTGGCACCCTATAGCCTACAAATAGTATCCAAGGCTGCCAGCCCTTGGGTTTCTTTCCCAAGAGATAGACACTTTAGTTCTGAGATTAGGATCTTGGGGAAAACTATTTACATTAAACACTACCCTCCAAAAGTATTTTAAGCATTTATATTATTATTATCTAATATCTTTACAAACCTGAAGATTTTTTGCAAGTAAATCTTGGGTTTCTACCAAGTTCCTAGAAACTAGTGCCTTTAATTATCTCGTTAAATTCTTAATTTGTTAATTATTGCCTTGTTAAAATTTTTAAATACTTGCAGTAAAAAGAACCCCTCTATTTTACCCAATAGCTTTCCAGCATATTCTATTTTACTAGCAGAGGCTGGTACACCACCACTTAAATAAACTGTTTAGTTATAAGAAAAATAATGGTAAATAGTTCGAACAGCCCCCAAAATCTTAAGTTTAAAACTAAGCCCAACACGAGCAAATGGGAGCAAGGGGGCATTTGGCCCCCTAATAATGTGGAGAAAAAATTAAATTTAGCCTTCGGGATGTGGACCCATCTTTACCTTTCCCTATTAAAAATGCTGAAGCTACGCTCCTGCCTGACAGCCCCTTTGTCGTTCTAGAGCTTTATGAACTTCTTACAGAGGTACTAATTCTTTCTTACAATTTCGAAAAAAAATTCCAAAACTTAATTGCTATTCCATTCCAAAACTTCATTGCTTTTCCTTATTTGCCCAAATAAGTTTAAAAGTTTTCTTCTTTTCCTTCTTACACAGGCACCTAACACAAAAGTCGGCGGACTGTTGATCACGGATAGCCAGTGTGCAATTTTAGCACAGAAAATAGGACTCGATTCTATTGTTTTTAGCACGGTGAGCATAGCATATAAAAATTTTACCACATTCTTTAGCCTACACCACGTACAATCCGAGAAGTTTTACGCCATATTCACTAGCCCCAACAGTCTTTCAATGCGCAATGAATATAGTACGCTGCGTTTTATACCTTGTCTTATATTATACTGGCAGATGGGTCTTGGCATTTTGTACTGATTGAATTTTTATATCCATATCAGTATAAATGTATACTTTCACCGGCAAAGTCCCTTCAATTGGGACCTTAATTGTTCAGTTGTATCAAAATACACACTCAGCTCAAATAAAAGATTGTTACTTTTGTTTCCAAATCCAACAACTTGCGTGAAAAAGAAAGAAAAAACGCAAAACGCTTGATCTATTTATTCAGTATAAAATATTGTTTCTTACAGGAGCCGATATTAAGGAAATGAAGGACAGAAGATTTGAAGAATGTTACTCAGGAAATTTTTTAAATCATTGGAATCGAGTTTCTAGTTGCAAAAAACCTGTCATAGCTGCTGTAAATGGATATGCGGTGAGTTTGCGAATGTGTTTTTAGGAATTTGGGATGATAGGATGATGCCTTTCCCGGGAATTCTTCAAACACATCACCTCCTTCAGAGAGATCTTGAAAATAATATGTTAAACCGTCAAGAGTTTAGATATTACAGCTTGAAACCCTGTTTCCAGGGAAAATAAGAAATTCGACTTGGGCTGTATGAGGGAAACAAAAGACACCAATGTCTTCTTCTTTCTCGCTGTGGCAGCTGAGCTGGGGATAGAGTTTTCTTCTGCTCTAAAGGGTTCTTTTCTTGATTGTGCGATCGGTTGATGTGGAAAGCTGATTTTTTGCGGAATTGATCCGTGGTGTAGATAATGGGTTCGATATCTAGGCTCTAACAGCCACTTTTACTGGGACTTTAGAGTTCAAGTGCCTTGAAAGGTTGAGAAAATTAAATGTGTCGTTCGGATCTTAAGGAGTTCTCAAGTATTATATCGTCCGTGGGATTAGGTTCAGTTACAAGTTCTTCAGAGTTTTGAAGAAAACGTGCTTTCAAGGCTAAGTTTCGCTTGTCAAAGTATCTTTCACACTAAAAAGAACTGTGATTTTTGCTACTCTGAAGTGTTGCTACTCTGAACTCGTTGTAGTGGAAGTCATAGGTCACCGAAGGATATTCTGTGTGATAATCCAATTTGATTATCACACAGTGTGCTCATTGTAGTGGAAGTCATAGGTCACCGAAGGATATTCTGTGTGATAATCCTATTTGATTATCACACAGTGTGCTCATTGTAGTGGGAGTCATAGGTCACCGAAGGATATTCTGTGTGATAATCCAATTTGATTATCACACAGTTTGCTCATTGTAGTGGGAGTCATAGGTCACCGAAGGATATGCTGTGTAATAATCCAATTTGATTATCACACAGTGTGCTCATTGTAGTGGTAGTCATAGGTCACCGAAGGATATGCTGTGTAATCATCCACTGTGAATATCACACAGTGTGCTCATTGTAGTGGGAGTCATAGGTCACCGAAGGATATTCTGTGTGATAATCCAATTTGATTATCACAAAGTGTGCTCATTGTAGTGGGAATCCTAGGTCACCGAAGGATATTCTGTGTGATAATCCAATGTGATTATCACACAGTGTGCTCATTGTAGTGGGAGTCATAGGTCACCGAAGGATATTCTGTGTGATAATCCAATTTGATTATCACACAGTGTGCTCAGTGTAGTGGAATTCATAGGTCACCGAAGGATATTCTGTGTGATAATCCAATTTGATTATCACACAGTTTGCTCATGGTTGTGGGAGTCAGAGGTCAACGAAGGATATTCTGTGTGCTAATCCAATGTGATTATCACAAAGTTTGATCAGTGTTGTGGGAGTCCGAGATCACCGAAGGATATTATGTGAGATAATCCAATTTGATTATCACAAAGTGTGCTCATTGTAGTGGGAGTCGTAGGTCACCGAAGGATATGCTGTGTAATAATCCAATTTGATTATCACACAGTGTGCTCATTGTAGTGGGAGTCATAGGTCACCGAAGGATATGCTGTGTAATAATCCAATTTGATTATCACACAGTGTGCTCATTGTAGTGGGAGTCATAGGTCACCGAAGGATATTCTGTGTGATAATCCAATTTGATTATCACACAGTGTGCTCATTGTACTGGGAGTCATAGGTCACCGAAGGATATTCTGTGTGATAATCCAATTTGATTATCACACGGTGTGCTCATTGTAGTGGAAGTCATAGGTCACCGAAGGATATTCTGTGTGATAATCCAATTTGATTATCACACAGTGTGCTCATTGTAGTGGGAGTCATAGGTCACCGAAGAATATTCTGTGTGATAATCCAATTTGATTATCACACAGTGTGCTCATTGTAGTGGAAGTCATAGGTCACAGAAGGATATTCTGTGTGATGATCCAATTTGATTATCACACAGTGTGCTCATTGTAGTGGGAGTCATAGGTCACCGAAGGATATTCTGTGTGATAAACCAATTTGATTATCACACAGTGTGCTAATGGTAGTGGGAGTCATAGGTCACCGAAGGATATTCTGTGTGATAATCCAATTTGATTATCACACAGTGTGCTCATTGTAGTGGTAGTCATAGTTCACCGAAGGATATTCCGTGTGATAATCCAATTTGATTATCACACGGTGTGCTCATTGTTGTGGAAGTCATAGGTCACCGAAGGATATTCTGTGTGATAATCCAATTTGATTATCACAAAGTGTGCTCATTGTAGAGGGAGTCATAGGTCACCGAAGTATATTCTGTGTGATAATCCAATTTGATTATCACACAGTGTGCTCATTGTAGTGGAAGTCATAGGTCACCGAAGGATATTCCGTGTGATAATCCAATTTGATTATCACACAGTGTGCTCATTGTAGTGGAAGTCATAGGTCACCGAAGGATATTCTGTGTGATAATCCAATTTGATTATCACACAGTGGGCTCATTGTAGCGGAAGTCATAGGTCACCGAAGGATATTCCGTGTGATAATCCAATTTGATTATCACACAGTGTGCTCATTGTTGTGGTAGTCATTGGTCACCGAAGGATATTCTGTGTGATAATCCAAGTTGATTATCACACAGTGTGCTCATTGTAGTGGGAGTCAAAGGTCACCGAAGGATATTCTGTGTGATAATCCAATTTGATTATCACACAGTGTGCTCATTGTAGTGGAAGTCATAGGTCACCGAAGGATATTCTGTGTGATAATCCAATTTGATTATCACACAGTGTGCTCATTGTAGTGGAAGTCATAAGTCACCGAAGGATATTCTGTGTGATAATCCAATTTGATTATCACACAGTGGGCTCATTGTAGCGGAAGTCATAGGTCACCGAAGGATATTCCGTGTGATAATCCAATTTGATTATCACACAGTGTGCTCATTGTAGTGGGAGTCATAGGTCACCGAAGGATATTCCGTGTGATAATCCAAATTGATTTTCACACAGTGTGCTTATTGTAGTGGAATTCATAGGTCACCGAAGGATATTCCGTGTGATAAGCCAATTAAATGCGCAAACTGCAACTTGAATAAGCACCCGTCTTGCCATTTCAGTTAACCTACTTTGAACAAGGTTGTTAAATGAACATAGTTTCTATGATTACGTCCTTTCATTCAACTGGAGCTGATAATCCAATTTGATTATCACACAGTGTGCTCATTGTAGTGGGAGTCATAGGTCACCGAAGGATATTCTGTGTGATAATCCAATTTGATTATCACACGGTGTGCTCATTGTAGTGGAAGTCATAGGTCACCGAAGGATATTCTGTGTGATAATCCAATTTGATTATCACACAGTGTGCTCATTGTAGTGGGAGTCATAGGTCACCGAAGAATATTCTGTGTGATAATCCAATTTGATTATCACACAGTGTGCTCATTGTAGTGGTAGTCATAGGTCACCGAAGGATATTCCGTGTGATAATCCACTTTGATTATCACACAGTGTGCTCATTGTAGTGGAAGTCATAGGTCACCGAAGGATATTCTGTGTGATAATCCAATTTGATTATCACACAGTGTGCTCATTGTAGTGGTAGTCATAGGTCACCGAAGGATATTCTGTGTGATAATCCAATTTGATTATCACACAGTGTGCTCATTGTAGTGGGAGTCATAGGTCACCGAAGGATATTCTGTGTGATAATCCAATTTGATTATCACAAAGTGTGCTCATTGTAGTGGGAATCCTAGGTCACCGAAGGATATTCTGTGTGATAATCCAATTTGATTATCACAAAGTGTGCTCATTGTAGTGGGAGTCATAGGTCACCGAAGGATATTCTGTGTGATAATCCAATTTGATTATCACACAGTGTGATCATTGTAGTGGAATTCATAGGTCACCGAAGGATATTCTGTGTGATAATCCAATTTGATTATCACACATTGTGCTCAGTGTAGTGGAAGTCATAGGTCACCGAAGGATATTCTGTGTGATAATCCAATTTGATTATCACACAGTGTGCTCAGTGTCGTGGGAGTCATAGGTCACCGAAGGATATTCTGTGTGATAATCCAATTTGATTATCACACAATCTGCTCATTGTTGTGGAAGTCATAGGTCACCGAAGGATATTCTGTGTGATAATCCAATTTGATTATCACAAAGTGTGCTCATTGTAGTGGGAGTCATAGGTCACCGAAGGATATTCTGTGTGATAATCCAATTTGATTATCACACAGTGTACTCATTGTAGTGGAAGTCATAGGTCACCGAAGGATATTCTGTGTGATAATCCAATTTGATTATCACACAGTGTGCTCATTGTAGTGGAAGTCATTAGTCACCGAAGGATATTCTGTGTGATAATCCAATTTGATTATCACGCAGTGTGCTCATTGTAGCGGAAGTCATAGGTCACCGAAGGATATTCCGTGTGATAATCCAATTTGATTATCACACAGTGTGCTCATTGTAGTGGGAGTCATAGGTCACCGAAGGATATTCCGTGTGATAATCCAAATGGATTTTCACACAGTGTGCTCATTGTAGTGGAATTCATAGGTCACCGAAGGATATTCCGTGTGATAAGCCAATTAAATGCGCAAACTGCAACTTGAATAAGCACCCGTCTTGCCATTTCAGTTGACCTACTTTGAACAAGGTTGTTAAATGAACATAGTTTCTATGATTACGTCCTTTCATTCAACTGGAGCTATTGGCAAATTTAGAGTGCTAATTGAATTTATTTCTGAAACTAGTTCAATGCTATACTCACGAGAGTATAGCTGGACCAATCTTTAAGTATCTTAAACTTTTTATTGTTTCCTTAAACTTGATTGGTACTGGGATTTTTTATTCTTATTTTTTTTTTTTTTTAGATATTACAAAAAAGACACGTATTCAAAATGTGTATTATTTTAATGAAAGAGCAATCGACGCTCGTGCCGTTAGAGCTTATTTAGAGGATGGGAAACTCTTATTTGGGGCAATTTCTGTCCATTTTATGTGTAATGTGGTTGCTCATTTTAATTTCGGTTTGTTTTGGTTTCATTAATTTATACATAGTAATTTTTGCTTGTTTTCAGTTTGACTTTTTAGGTGACTTGATTTTGACTCGTCTTTGGCTTTAATACTGCTCTTTATTTATTCATAGTAATTTTTGCTTGTTTTCAGTTTGTATTTTTAGGTGACTTGATTTCGGCTTGTCTTTGGGTTTAATACTGCTCTTTATTTGTTTTTTAGTAATTTTTGCTTGTTTTCAGTTTAACTTTTTAGGTGACTTGATTTTGGCTTGTCTTTCGCTTTAATAATGCTCTTTATTTATTAATAGTAATTTTTGTTTGTTTTTAGTTTGACTTTTTAGATGACTTGATTTTGGCTCGTCTTTGGCTTTAATAATGCTCTTTATTTATTCATAGTAATGTTTGCTCGTTTTTATTTTGACTTTTTAGGTGACTTGATTTTGGCTCGTCTTTGGCTCTAATACTGCTCTTTATTTATTCATATTAATTTTTGCTTGTTTTCAGTTTGATGTTTTAGGTGACTTGATTTTGGCTCGTCTTTGGCTTTAATACTGCTCTTTATTTATTCATAGTAATTTTTGCTTGTTTTCAGTTTGATGTTTTAGGTGACTTGATTTTGGCTCGTATTTGGTTTTAATACTGCTCTTTATTTATTCATAGTAATTTTTGCTTGTTTGCAGTTTGACTTTTTAGGTGACTTGATTTTGGCTCATCTTTGGCTTTAATACTGCTCTTTATTTATTCATAGTAATTTTTGCTTATTTGCACTTTGACTTTTTAGGTGACTTGATTTTGGCTCGTCTTTGGCTTTAATACTGCTCTTTATTTATTCGTAGTAATTTTTGCTTGTTTTTTTGTTTGAATTTTGGTGACTTGATTTTGGCTCGTCTTTGGCTTTAATACTGCTTTTTATTTATTCATAGTATTTTTTGCTTGTTTGCAGTTTGACTTTTTAGGTGACTTGATTTTGGCTCATCTTTGGCTTTAATACTGCTCTTTATTTATTCATAGTAATTTTTGCTTGTTTGCACTTTAACTTTTTTGGTGACTTGATTTTGGCTCGTCTTTGGCTTTAATATTGCTCTTTATTTATTCATATTAATTTTTGCTTTTTTTCAGTTTGATGTTTTAGGTGACTTGATTTTGGCTCGTCTTTTGGTTTAATACTGCTCTTTATTTTTTTTTTAGTAATTTTTGATTGTTTTCAGTTTAACTTTTTAGGTGACTTGATTTTGGCTTGTCTTTCGCTTTAATAATGCTCTTTATTTATTAATAGTAATTTTTGCTTGTTTTTAGTTTGACTTTTTAGATGACTTGATTTTGGCTCGTCTTTGGCTTTAATATTGCTCTTTATTTATTCATAGTAATGTTTGCTTGTTTTTATTTTGACTTTTTAGGTGACTTGATTTTGGCTCGTCTTTGGCTCTAATACTGCTCTTTTTTTATTCATATTAATTTTTGCTTGTTTTAAGTTTGATGTTTTATGTGACTTGATTTTGGCTTGTCTTTCGCTTTAATAATGTTCTTTATTTATTAATAGTAATTTTTGCTTGTTTTCAGTTTGATGTTTTAGGTGACTTGATTTTGGCTCGTCTTTGGGTTTAATACTGCTCTTTATTTGTTTTTTAGTAATTTTTGCTTGTTTTCAGTTTAACTTTTTAGGTGACTTGATTTTGGCTCGTCTTTGGCTTTAATACTACTCTTTATTTATTCATAGTAATCTTTGCTTGTTTTTATTTTGACTTTTTAGGTGACTTGATTTTGGTTCGTCTTTGGCTTTAATACTGCTCTTTATTTATTCATATTAATTTTTGATTGTTTTCAGTTTGATGTTTTAGTTGACTTGATTTTGGCTCGTCTTTGGGTTTAATACTGCTCTTTATTTGTTTTTTTAGTAATTTTTGCTTGTTTTCAGTTTAACTTTTTAGGTGACTTGATTTTGGCTTGTCTTTCGCTTTAATAATGCTCTTTATTTATTAATAGTAATTTTTGTTTGTTTTTAGTTTGACTTTTTAGATGACTTGATTTTGGCTCGTCTTTGGCTTTAATACTGCTCTTTATTTATTCATAGTAATCTTTGCTTGTTTTATTTTGACTTTTTAGGTGACTTGATTTTGGCTCGTCTTTGGCTCTAATACTGCTCTTTTTTTATTTATGTTAATTTTTGCTTGTTTTCAGTTTGATATTTTAGTTGACTTGATTTTGGCTTGTCTTTCGCTTTAATAATGCTCTTTATTTATTAATAGTAATTTTTGCTTGTTTTTAGTTTGACTTTTTAGATGACTTTATTTTGGCTCGTCTTTGGCTTTAATACTGCTCTTTATTTATTCATAGTAATCTTTGCTTGTTTTTGTTTTGACTTTTTAGATGACTTGATTTTGGCTCGTCTTTGGCTCTAATACTGCTCTTTTTTTATTCATGTTAATTTTTGCTTGTTTTCAGTTTGATATTTTAGGTGACTTGATTTTGGCTTGTCTTTCGCTTTAATAATGTTCTTTATTTATTAATAGTAATTTTTGCTTGTTTTCAGTTTGATGTTTTAGGTGACTTGATTTTGGCTCGTCTTTGGGTTTAATACTGCTCTTTATTTGTTTTTTAGTAATTTTTGCTTGTTTTCAGTTTAACTTTTTAGGTGACTTGATTTTGGCTTGTCTTTCCATTTAATAATGCTCTTTATTTATTAATAGTAATTTTTGTTTGTTTTTAGTTTGACTTTTTAGATGACTTGATTTTGGCTCGTCTTTGGCTCTAATACTGCTCTTTTTTTATTCATGTTAATTTTTGCTTGTTTTCAGTTTGATATTTTAGGTGACTTGATTTTGGCTTGTCTTTCGCTTTAATAATGTTCTTTATTTATTAATAGTAATTTTTGCTTGTTTTCAGTTTGATGTTTTAGGTGACTTGATTTTGGCTCGTCTTTGGGTTTAATACTGCTCTTTATTTGTTTTTTAGTAATTTTTGCTTGTTTTAAGTTTAACTTTTTAGGTGACTTGATTTTGGCTTGTCTTTCCATTTAATAATGCTCTTTATTTATTAATAGTAATTTTTGTTTGTTTTTAGTTTGACTTTTTAGATGACTTGATTTTGGCTCGTCTTTGGCTTTAATACTGCTCTTTATTTATTCATAGTAATCTTTGCTTGTTTTTATTTTGACTTTTTAGGTGACTTGATTTTGGCTCGTCTTTGGCTCTAATATTGCTCTTTTTTTATTAATGTTAATTTTTGCTTGTTTTCAGTTTGATATTTTAGGTGACTTGATTTTGGCTTGTCTTTAGCTTTAATAATGCTCTTTATTTATTAATATTAATTTTTGCTTGTTTTCAGTTTGACTTTTTAGATGACTTGATTTTGGCTCGTCTTTGGCTTTAATAATGCCCTTTATTTATTCATAGTAATCTTTGCTTGTTTTTATTTTGACTTTTTAGGTGACTTGATTTTGGCTCGTCTTTGGCTCTAATACTGTTCTTTATTTATTCATGTTAATTTTTGCTTGTTTTCAGTTTGATGTTTTCGGTGACTTGATTTTGGCTTGTCTTTCGCTTTAATAATGCTCTTTATTTATTAATAGTAATTTTTGCTTGTTTTTAGTTTGACTTTTTAGATACAACAAAAGTACGAAGAACAAAAGGGAAATCTTTTTGTAAGACAGTGGAGATAATTTGAATGAATATTTCGGCCCTATGTCCAAGGGCCGTCCTCAGCAAGACAAAAATATATAAAAGAAAAAAAGACTCACAACAACATGCGACCAATAAAACCAAAAAAGTGGAAATTTTTTCAAAACAATCCTAGCATCATTACTTCAGCGAAGTTCAACCAGGACTCTTTTTTTTCTTTCCGGGTATTTAAGTGTAATCTGAATCTTAAAGACTTGGGAATAAGATTTTCAATTTTGCAAGATTCTAAGAATTTTTGCTGGTTAATGATATTAGCATTTTTTTTGCCTAAATTAATAAAGTAAAAGATATCATTGGTTTGTGAGTCTTTTTTCTTTTATATATTTTTGTCTTGCTGAGGACGGCCCTTGGACATAGGGCCGAAATATTCATTCAAATTATCTCCACTGTCTTACAAAAAGATTTCCCTTTTGTTCTTCGTACTTTTGTTGTTTGTGATGGAAAGGCAGTGTGGTCTTCGTCGCTATTTTCGACTTTTTAGATGACTTGATTTTGGCTCGTCTTTGGCTTTAATAATGCTCTTTATTTATTCATAGTAATGTTTGCTCGTTTTTATTTTGACTTTTTAGGTGACTTGATTTTGGCTCGTCTTTGGCTCTAATACTGCTCTTTATTTATTCATATTAATTTTTGCTTGTTTTCAGTTTGATGTTTTCGGTGACTTGATTTTGGCTCGTCTTTGGCTTTAATACTGCTCTTTATTTATTCATAGTAATTTTTGCTTGTTTGCAGTTTGACTTTTTAGGTGACTTGATTTCGGCTCATCTTTGGCTTTGATACTGCTCTTTATTTATTCATAGTAATTTTTGCTTGTTTTCAGTTTGATGTTTTCGGTGACTTGATTTTGGCTCGTCTTTGGCTTTAATACTGCTCTTTATTTATTCATAGTAATTTTTGCTTGTTTGCAGTTTGACTTTTTAGGTGACTTGATTTTGGCTCATCTTTGGCTTTAATACTGCTCTTTATTTATTCATAGTAAATTTTGGTTTTTTGCACTTTGACTTTTTAGGTGACTTGATTTTGGCTTGTCTTTGGCTTTAATACTGCTCTTTATTTATTCGTAGTAATTTTTGCTTGTTTTTTTGTTTGACTTTTTTGGTTACTTTATTTTGGCTAGTCTTTGGCTTTAATAATGCTATTTATTTATTAATATTAATCTTTTCTTTTTTTCATTTTTATTTTTTAGGTGACTTGATTTTGGCTAGTCTTTTGGTTTAATACTGCTCTTTATTTGTTTTTTATTAATTTTTGATTGTTTTCAGTTTAACTTTTTAAGTGACTTGATTTTGGCTTGTCTTTCGCTTTAATAATGCTCTTTATTTATTAATAGTAATTTTTTTTTTTTTTTAGTTTGACTTTTTAGATGACTTGATTTTGGCTCGTCTTTGGCTTTAATACTGCTCTTTATTTATTCATAGTAATCTTTGCTTGTTTTTATTTTGACTTTTTAGGGGACTTGATTTTGGCTTGTCTTTGGCTCTAATATTGCTCTTTTTTTATTCATGTTAATTTTTGCTTGTTTTCAGTTTGATATTTTAGGTGACTTGATTTTGGCTTGTCTTTCGCTTTAATAATGCTCTTTATTTATTAATAGTAATTTTTGCTTGTTTTTAGTTTGACTTTTTAGATGACTTGATTTTGGCTCGTCTTTGGCTTTAATACTGCTCTTTATTTATTCATAGTAATATTTGATTGTTTTATTTTGACTTTTTAGGTGACTTGATTTTGGCTCGTCTTTGGCTCTAATACTGCTCTTTTTTTATTCATGTTAATTTTTGCTTGTTTTCAGTTTGATATTTTAGGTGACTTGATTTTGGCTTGTCTTTCGCTTTAATAATGCTCTTTATTTATTAATAGTAATTTTTGCTTGTTTTCAGTTTGACGTTTTAGGTGACTTGATTTTGGCTCGTCTTTGGGTTTAATACTGCTCTTTATTTGTTTTTTAGTAATTTTTGCTTGTTTTCAGTTTAACTTTTTAGGTGACTTGATTTTGGCTTGTCTTTCGATTTAATAATGCTCTTTATTTATTAATAGTAATTTTTTCTTGTTTTTATTTTGACTTTTTAGATGACTTGATTTTGGCTCGTCTTTGGCTTTAATAATGCTCTTTATTTATTAATAGTAATCTTTGCTTGTTTTTATTTTTACTTTTTAGGGTACTTGATTTTGGCTTGTCTTTGGCTCTAATACTGCTCTTTTTTTATTCATGTTAATTTTTGCTTGTTTTCAGTTTGATGTTTTCGGTGACTTGATTTTGGCTTGTCTTTCGCTTTAATAATGCTCTTTATTTATTAATAGTAATTTTTGATTGTTTTTAGTTTGACTTTTTAGATGACTTGATTTTGGCTCGTCTTTGGCTTTAATACTGTCCTTTATTTATTCATAGTAATATATGCTCGTTTTTATTTTGACTTTTTAGGTGACTTGATTTTGGCTCGTCTTTGGCTCTAATACTGCTCTTTATTTATTCATGTTAATTTTTGCTTGTTTTCAGTTTGATGTTTTCGGTGACTTGATTTTGGCTTGTCTTTCGCTTTAATAATGATCTTTATTTATTAATAGTAATTTTTGCTTGTTTTTAGTTTGACTTTTTAGATGACTTGATTTTGGCTCGTCTTTGGCTTTAATAATGCTCTTTATTTATTCATAGTAATGTTTGCTCGTTTTTATTTTGACTTTTTAGGTGACTTGATTTTGGCTCGTCTTTGGCTCTAATACTGCTCTTTATTTATTCATATTAATTTTTGCTTGTTTTCAGTTTGATGTTTTCGGTGACTTGATTTTGGCTCGTCTTTGGCTTTAATACTGCTCTTTATTTATTCATAGTAATTTTTGCTTGTTTGCAGTTTGACTTTTTAGGTGACTTGATTTCGGCTCATCTTTGGCTTTGATACTGCTCTTTATTTATTCATAGTAATTTTTGCTTGTTTTCAGTTTGATGTTTTTGGTGACTTGATTTTGGCTCGTCTTTGGCTTTAATACTGCTTTTTATTTATTCATAGTATTTTTTGCTTGTTTGCAGTTTGACTTTTTAGGTGACTTGATTTTGGCTCATCTTTGGCTTTTATACTGCTCTTTATTTATTCATAGTAAATTTTGCTTTTTTGCGCTTTGACTTTTTAGGTGACTTGATTTTGGCTTGTATTTGGCTTTAATACTGCTCTTTATTTATTCGTAGTTATTTTTGGTTGTTTTTTTGTTTGACTTTTTTGGTGACTTGATTTTGGCTCGTCTTTGGCTTTAATACTGCTCTTTATTTATTCATATTAATCTTTTCTTGTTTTCAGTTTGACTTTTTAGGTGACTTGATTTTGGCTCATCTTTGGCTTTGATACTGCTCTTTATTTATTCATAGTAATTTTTGCTTGTTTTCAGTTTGATGTTTTAGGTGACTTGATTTTGGCTCGTCTTTGGCTTTAATACTGCTCTTTATTTATCCATAGTAATTTTTGCTTGTTTGCAGTTTGACTTTTTAGGTGACTTGATTTTGGCTCATCTTTGGCTTTAATACTGCTCTTTATTTATTCATAGTAATTTTTGCTTATTTGCACTTTGACTTTTTAGGTGACTTGATTTTGGCTCGTCTTTGGCTTTAATACTGCTCTTTATTTATTCGTAGTAATTTTTGCTTGTTTTTTTGTTTGACTTTTTTGGTGACTTGATTTTTGCTCGTCTTTGGCTTTAATACTGCTCTTTATTTATTCATATTAATTTTTGCTTTTTTTCAGTTTGACTTTTTAGGTGATTTGATTTTGGCTAGTCTTTTGCTTTAATACTGCTCTTTATTTATTCATAGTAATTTTTGCTTATTTGCACTTTGACTTTTTAGGTGACTTGATTTTGGCTTGTCTTTGGCTTTAATACTGCTCTTTATTTATTCGTAGTAATTTTTGCTTGTTTTTTTGTTTGAATTTTTCGGTGACTTGATTTTTGCTCGTCTTTGGCTTTAATACTGCTCTTAATTTATTCATATTAATTTTTGCTTTTTTTCAGTTTGACTTTTTAGGTGATTTGATTTTGGCTTGTCTTTGGCTTTAATACTGCTCTTTGTTTTATACTTTTAAAAAGATATTCATAAAATATTCTTTTTTCTTTTTAATTGATACAGTCTTGGAACATGGTAGTTGTAAGAATATTCATAATTAACTTTTTCTTTTTGAATAAGAGCTTCAACATTGGACTGCTATGTTTACGACAAGCCGAAAAATTGCGACAAGCCTATGGCTTTCCCATGTATTGAATAAAGTAAATAAAATAAATAAATGTAAGTTGTAAGTAAAATTTGAACATACAATTAAAATTCTCAATCAAGATATGTTTTTTTTTCATCGAGTCAGTCCGTAAAAATATTAGGAAGTTTAGCTCATTTTTGGCCTTAGCCCTTTTGCACTTACAAGTAATGTTTTAGTTTTGGGAATTAAAAACAATACACAAATTTTATTCTATAAGTTCACGTTGATTCCCCTTTCATATCATAGTCAATGTGAAAAAACACGTCACGTCTTGCGAAATGAAATATTACAAAAATTTGAAGCTTCAGTCTTGAAATAGAAAAATTTTCTTTAGGAATTGAAAAATTCATCAAAAGCCAGTTGGAATTTAAAAAGTCACTATCAGTATTTCTTATACACTAAAATAATAATAAAAAAATCAAAGAATCACGTTTTAGATTTTTGTTGAGAAACAGCTTTGTCGTCATTTTCTTATAAGAGAGTTCGTTCAACTCTAGACTTTAAATAGGGACAGTGGGCTTGTACACACAATTCAATAGTTAGGTAAGGTGGAATCGGCTCTAGACCTGACAGTCCGAACCTCCGTTTCATGGTCTTTCAGCTAGGAAGTGTAATGGGGGAAGGAGGTTGGGGGCCAGCGATCTTGTGCTATCGCAAACCCTTCCTGTTTACCTTTCCTTGATTTCCTGTGATTTCTCCATTCAGAGCTAGGTCGATTGTTTCTGAGCTTGCAGAGTCACGCCACTGACAACAATTCAAAAGCAAGGATTAAATAAATTGAGAGTTTTTGTGGATTTTAATTTTATTAAGCCTCATAGTATTTGGCCTTAATATTCCTAATAAAGAGCTTTTTCTGGGGATTTTTTTTAAAACTCCAGTATACTCCTGCTGTAATAACTACTGATTACAATTTTTTTTAGCTTGGAGGTGGATGTGAGCTTGCCATGATGTGTGATATTATCTATGCTGGTGATAAAGCCAAGTTTGGCCAGCCTGAGATCAACTTGGGCACAATTCCAGGCGCAGGGGGAACCCAGCGACTTATCAGAAGTGTTGGAAAATCTAAAGCCATGGAAATGTGTCTCACTGGGAACCAAATCACTTCTGAAGAGGCTGAAAAGTTTGGTAACATTTTTGTCTATTTTGGTCTCGAATTTTGTCTCGTAATTATAAACCATTGTTATTCCAGTAGCCTTTTTTTTTTTTTAATTGAATCCTGTATTTAGTCAGAACACAGGGTTGCCACTCCACTAGAATGAAACTCGCTATCATTGGCAAACAATTGATATTAGTTAATAAAATGTAAAATCCTCAACGAAAAAGTTTGCGCACTTTGCGTTTCGTAGAAAAAAAGAAGAAGGAAAAACACAGTGTAAAGCGACACAAATCTGGATAATTAAATTCGTCGTAGGGTATATCAACTAATAGAGTTCAGTCGATTTCACTTATTTTTGTATTTAAATCGATAGAAGTTTGAAATTCAATTGTTATAGTATTAATGAAATAGAAATATAATCCAGAGTTTGAAAGTTTAGTAGCCATCCGTTGCTACTGGAAACTGTATCTTTTTTTTTGGCAAATCAAAGTAAATTTGATCTGTCGGAGCGTCTGTAAAAAGTGGAGTTCCCCAGGGGTTGAGTCGGGGTCTGCTACTGTTTCTTCTCTTCATCAACGCCCTCGTAGAAACTGGCATGCCGGAGAGAGTGCGATTTGTGATTTTTGTCGATGACACAAACATTCTTGTTTGTGCTGAAAAGGAGGTAAATGTAACATCATTAGCACAGAGCGTTATCCACAATGTTAGCTTATGGTGCCTCGCCAACAAATTGGTTGTTAATGCGTTCAAAAGTGGTACGGTAATGTTTGCTTTGGGTCATTGGTCCCTGGTTGATTTTCCTTGTATATTGAATTTGTATTTTGATAATGTCCATATTCTACAAACTTGCGCTGGGTTGAGAATTTTTGTCCAAGGGACAAGGGTTCTTTGCCTGGTGTGGCCTGTTATTTAATTTGGGACACTATTAAGTGACTTAACTGTGGAAAATTAGTCAGTGTCAACCGGGCCCAAAATGGGTGTCCAAAGAAATCCTAAGCGGGTATGAAGGAAAGATTTGCAAGACCGCATGTTAGCTGGCCCCCAGCCCCCCATTGCATGTCCTGGCTGAGGGCCTCGAAACGTAGATCAGCACCACTGGTTTGAACCATAAGGGCCTAGTGCCGTCATACTTACTTTTACTTAATTACTTTTTTTATATTCTACAAACTCGGGTAATTAAAATTTAGGGTGTGCTTTTCTATACTAACCTTTCTTCTAAGCCTTTCTTAGAAGGGTATTATTTCTCTCCAGCTGGGTGTCCTTTGCGGAGTTCGGTCCTTTCTTCCCACTGAAGCAAGGGTCTCACTGTATTATACGTTTTTCATTTCATCACTTTCTTATTGTTGTTCTGTTTGGGGTGTGGCGTGTTCTTCTCAGAATAAATACCTTCAGAATTAAGCTTCGAAAGCTGTGTTTGGCCTTCCTCTAAGATACCCTTCTGTTAGTTTGTATAATGATACTGGTATTAAAAAATTTGCTTCCCCGGTAAAAAAATGAAATGTCTCCTCCTAGCTTATAAATTTTAACATTTTTCCCTTCCTTCAAGCCTGAATAATTTTTTCAAAAAAGCTCCTTCGAATCTTCCCTTTCTCTCCGTAAGTCCCATCCATCCTTCGAACCTCCACTGTTTCGAATAGGTTATTCCCAGTGTTACCCAGTTTATCTAGCTACTAAGCTATGAAATTCTCTTCCCTCTGATATATTATATGAGAAGTCTTCCCATATTAATTGATTCGCCTTGTACGTTTTTTAAACGATTTAAATTCTGTATTTTGATCTTTGCCCATATTTTTTTCTTGTAAGTTTCTGCCACTTTTCTGTTATGTGTGTATGTATAGATCTATGTTATATTAGGTGTTTTTTTCCGCATTTGTTATGTTGCTGTAGTGATTAAGCCCCCTATAAGCTCAGCTTTTGGGGACTGCAATATCCGCCGTGTATGTTCTCTTTTTTGTTTTACTTTTTCGTTTTTTGTTGTATACTGTTAAATTAGAGTTAGATTTTATAGTATTAAGTAATAAATGAAAAAATTAAATGAAATTGTCCGAACTGCTTGGTAAAAATAAATCGAAGAAGAAAACTTGTTTCTTAAGCTGTGTCCCTTTCGAAAAATAGGTACAATCTTTATTGGTATTAATTAAAAAAAAACTGCTTCCACAAAATAAGTTTAAAAAAAAGTGAAGAACTCCATTAAACCAAAAATGAAAAAAAGGAACAAAAATAGAATCAAATAATCTACCAAGCATACAACTACCATAAATCCGTATCAATAAATAGATGAAACCCAAAACAAATAGAAATTAAAATAAATTACAGAGTCAAACTCAAAATGAGCAGAAATTAATATGAGTAGGGTTCTAAACCATTATGCTTTATAAAAGCCAGAACATAATTTTTACTTGACTGAAAATTCAAATGAATTTGCTGAAAAAAAATGTGCATTGTCAGTTTAATGTACATATGCTTATATTTATTTCTTAAAATCTTAATTATTTTTTGATTTCATAAAGTTTTAAAAATATAAAAATTTAAAAGAATTCTTTCAGCATATTTTTATTAAACTGACAATGAATTTATTGAAAAAAAAATGTTTATTGTCAGTTTAATTTACATATGCTGATATTTATTCCTTAAAATCATAATTATTTTTTGATTTCTTAAAGTTATAAAAATGAAAAAACTTAAAAGAATTCTTTCAGCATATGTATATCAAACTGACAATGCACATTTTTTTTTCAGGAAATTCATTTGCATTTTTTCAGTCAAATACAAATTACACTATGGCTTTTAGAAAGCAAAGGGGTTGAGAACCCTACTCATATTAATTTCTGCTCGTTTTGAGTTTGACTCTGCTAATTATTTGCATTTCTGTTTTTATTGGGTTTCATTTACTTATTGATACTGATTTGTGGTAGTTGTATGCTTGGTAGATTATTTCATTCTATTTTTGTTCATATTTGGTTTAATAGAGTTCTTTACTTTTTTATTAAAAACTTATTTTGTGGAAAAAGTTTTTTTTTAGTTAATATCATTCAAAGACAAAGCGGGCTGAAACTGCTTCGATATTTTCGTTCTTTGATAAACAATTATTCTACGTTAGTAATTATTTCCAGTTTCTATAAGAAAAAGTTAACAGTCTCTATCCTGAAAGACCTGTTATTTACGCTCCTTATAATTTCATTTCCATGTTTTAGGTTTAGTGAGCAGAGTTTTTCCTGCTGCTGAGCTAGTTGATGAAGCTATAAAAACTGCTGAAAAAATTGCCTCTCACTCACAGTTGATTGTTGCTATGTGCAAGGAAGCTGTCAATAATGGTATTTGTTGCTTTTACCATTTATATCGGTTAAATGAACATATTGTTTGAGGAAAACCTGTCAATTCCGTTTTTTTCCATTAGCACACTGTTTTTACCCAAAGAGTATGTCCAGTCTCACCGAAAGAGTGGGGGAAAATAATATTAGCGAAATCTCGAGTTGCCACTGTTGAAAAAAAAAAAATCAACGCCCTCTAACGTTTTCCGGAGGAATTTCAGAATAATCTGGCCTATTTTAATTTTACTCCTTATCCCTGTACTGCTTGTGTTGCAGGCATCTTCTAATTCAACTTGATAATGTTATAATTGTATTCTGTATTTAAAATGCACTCACATTAAAGCGCAGAAGATCAAAATATCTACAGTTTCCTATTTTTTTGAGTTGCCTCTCTCAAGATAACCAATATAGGGGCGCTGTTGGTTCCAGATGGAAGCCCATATTCCGAGGCTTTATCTTAATTATTTTTCAGATCGAAATGGTAAAAAGTTGAAAGCTAGTATCGGCTTATTTTTGAATATGTATATACAGTACAGAGTAGAAGAGCAAATAAAAATCACCGGATGGAATACTGAAGGTCACGTAGTAGACAAAACTTTGTTTACAAAGAATATTGATAATAATTGTAAGACTGTACAAAAAAATAAATAAATAAAACATTTGTATTTTTTCCGTAAGATGAAGCATGCTGAAACACTTGGGGTGTAAGAACACCAGCAATCAACTTATTTCTGAATAAACAAACACATTCTGTAATGCTGAGTATAACCATGAAAAATAACCATTTGTTATGGAAAAATAACCTTGTAGTAGCATAGGGGATTGATGCTCTGCTTGTCATTACGGGGCCCAAGGTTCAATTCCCATTGCCGCATGGTTTCGCGATAGGCTTGCTGGGTGTCCCTGTAAAAAAGATCCAGCTACCGAAACATTGATTAGACGCCCTATGCGCCATCTGTGGCTCTGGCTTTTTTTTCATTCCAACGGAATGCGTAGTGTAAGTTAAGTCATTCGCATTTTCTCTTATATTGTCGCAGGTAGGCGCTGCAACCGGAATATTCTCCAACGAATTTTTACTGAAACAACAAGAAATATATAACACCTCATCTGTGGATATTGGTGCTTACTAAAATCCTTTAGTGGAAACCTTATAAAGTTTCGGTATGACAAGTTTACTACTCAAAGAATTATGAATAAGTTATTATGTAACAGTTGTGATTCTATTTTTAATTTTCTTAACTGAAGCAGAGTGCCAAAATAAATTTCTGCCTAGGACAGAATTGTACTGCAACGAAAACGTCTGAATTGATGCAGAAATCATTTAAAGTTGTAATGTCTATCGCGATTCTTTGACATTTGTAACTGGGTTTGATTGATTTTGGCAATTTTAACAAGACCAAGAAGCGCTGGAAGATGATTCAAGAAAAAAGCGGCTTCGCAGTAGTCAGAGATGTATAAATGTTTAACAGTCTAAAAAATGCTGGTCAAACCATACCATCCAAAATTTTCTACAAACGATCCCAGTTTGCTGTTTGTAACCGTGTTTTCCCCGGAAAAGATTGTAAGTGAACTTCACTAACACATAAATAGAATTGTTGAGGAGAAAACACTAAGGAGCTGATTTAGAACTTTTAGTGTAGTATAAATCTGCAATCGTGATTCGCTATTCATCCTATTTTCTGATTTTGTTTTAAAAACTACATTGTATTTCTGAAGACAATACTTTCAAAGGGATGTTTTGAGCTGGTTGAGGAAACTTAAATCATCTTAACATAATTTTTTCGAAGTATAGTAGAGCCGCGATTATCCGAGGTAATGTGGACCAAGTGTACCTCGGATAAAGAAAATCCGAATAATGCGGACTCCATGAACAATCAAGAAGGAAATATGTGGTTAAACGAATAAAACTTGATCAAAGCTGTTAAATAAGCGTCCGATTTTGTATTATAATTGAAAAATGACAAACTGCAGCAATGGAAAATCATCACCAATGATAGCGATCTCACCCTGCGGAGTGCCCTAGACAAAGAAAGAGAGTTTATTTTTGTTTACGGTACCCTCACCACTACAGTATATTAGAATTCTATTTAAATACAGTATTGTCTATTTTTTGTTTACTGATAATTAGCAAAGTATTAAAATAACTGGCATTGTACTTTATCAAGACAAGCAATTATGGGAGTAGAATACCTCGGTTAAACCGGAACTCGGTCAATCAGGGCTCGGATAACCGCATAACCGCGGCTCTACTTCATTCTGAAAATGGAACTCCATGATATGGCCAACAACTTGTGTCGAAGTTTAAGATTGTATATAGCTAGGAGAGGTGGTATGGTAAAATATTGCACTACGTAATTCCTCATGAATTTTTTGTTTGATAAAATTATTCGGAAAACTGTTCGATCACAGTGTGTTAGAATTAAAACATTGGTTACGCTTAAAAGTTTCTGTGTTTCTCTATATTTATAGATACTATATTTTGTGGAGCAACCATGAGATTTTGGGAAACGCAAGCGACGTTTTGAAAAAAATATTTGTGCGATAATGCTTATCCACATAAATTAAAACATAACAGCGTATGCGGGAAAAGCATTTAGAAAGTAAATTTTGTTTTGAAATTATATGTTGACATATTATACGCAAGCTTGCGTATAATATGTCAAAGCGACCTTGTGCTTTATAAAGCGATCTTGCTCTTTATAAAGCGATCTTGCGCTTTATACGCAAGGTCGCAGAAAAATTGAAGTAGTAACTGTAACGGCATTTTCTTCAAATGGGTGGTTGTAAATTTTATTTTGCTTTCAATTAGTTTTGTGATCTTTCTAGACTCAGAATATGTTTACCTGCAATCCTTTGCATTATTTTTATGAAAAGAATGTGTTTCTCTGATGGTGTTTTTCCAAAAAACGTAGTATGTGGGGACGTACAGCTAGAAACTAACATTTGCATATAAGTTTAAATACACCCTCCAGATAGTGTATAACAAATATTAAATTTTTTTCGTCGTTTAAATTTAAATGTCTATTACTAAGTAAAACAGGGTCTAACTTTATTGATCTATTTTTAAGAAGTATTATTCTATCTATGCATGTCAATATGTTAGACCAGGTGTATTTTAATTTGAAAATATCTTAGAAAAAGGATACTAACACTATAGCATAAATGCCGTAGCCCAACTACGAGTTAACGTAACCTAGCAATCAAAGAACTATTGAAGTCTATGAAAGACAGAAAGTGCTGAAAATGCGTATTTTTTGGCTAGGTAATGGCGAAAAGGGCAAAAAAATGACATTTTTTGTAGCAGAACTCCTCTGAAATTACTTGAACATCTCCTCCTCCCATGGGGAGGGGGCCTAATAAACTTAAAATCCAGTTCTTAGTTCCCAATTAAGCAAACTTTCAATCACGGTTTAAGTATGTTTCTTCTTAAGTATTTCTAAGGTCCGTTAGTTGTACTAGCACCGAAAGTCCGTCTTAACTAAGCCCAGATTGTTAATTCAACTTGTCTGTATCCACTATAAGATTCCAGAGACCAGTGGGAAACTGATAAACAGTTGGGGTGATTAAACTGTAGATATTCAGTTGCCTGCCTACTGGCTGTTTTTTCTCCAAAGGTATGTCATTGTGCAAATGAACCAAACTTAAACTAATGGGATTACCTTGTACATTTTTAGAATAATAATTTCTAAATTTTTTCATGGCAATTGTCTTATTTCACAGCGTACTCATGAAAATTTCAACTTCTTCCTTCTGAGTCTTAGGTTAGTCTTGTTGTAGGATACCAATTTGTAACTTGTCTAATTGTTTTCTTTTGTATTTGAGTGAAATAAAATGTGTTATCTCGTTCATTTTCAAGGTATTAATTCTTCACGTATTTTATCTAACTTTTATATTGAATGAACAAATAAAACTGAATATTACTGAAGATATGTAACATATAAAATTGTTTGTCATTTGCTTGTATTTTCTATTCATGTATTTTACTAGAATGCTAATTTTTTTATTTTTTTATTTGTTTCTTTATTGATAAGATATTGGCTACTTTTCAATGTATTAAGAAAAGAAAAAGTTAGACCTGCGCAACATAATTATTATGAACTACTGTGAGTGAGCTTGAAATTTGATTCTTTTAACCATAATATTCTTACATGTCTCGTCTTTTTTTCAGCTTATGAGATGTCTTTAACTGAGGGCCTACACTTTGAGAAAAGGCTATTCCACACAACATTTGCTACGGTAAGTTACTAACTTTGTCTTGGCTTTTTTACTTTTATTTTAATGAAGAAAATTAGGTAAATGTATATAAGCTCACATTGAATTATAGTTTATATTGTAGTGAAGATAGCGCTGTTATTTTCAAAGAAGAGAACCAATTTCAGGTTTCTCTCAAATGTTTAAATTAGAGACTATAAGACCATTGAACTGATACATAGTCTGATACATCGGATAATCTCACTTTTATAGTTGGTATGCGTCCATGACACCTAACCAATCACTTGAGACAACAGGTAGCTGAAGCCAATTTTTCTCCAGATTACTTTTAAAACCAAAAGTTCAATTGGTTTTCTATTGTCACAAGAGAGCTTAACCTATTTTGTCTTACAGCTGGGGAATCCAGTTGAATAATCCAAGAAATTTTATCGGGGAAGGGAAGGGGCAATGGGACTTATAATTTTTATTTGAGCAAGTGGAAGATAATATTTTTCTACTGGTCTCTGCAAAAAAACATATGCTACGTTTGTTTTGTTTTTTTTGCACCTGTCGCCCGACAGGCTCTTTGTTTCTACTTCCAAGAAGAACTAACTGCAGCATCATGCCGTCTGAGGCCAACACAGCTGCGCACACTCCACGTTCATCCTAATTCTATTTATAGATTCAAACATTATCCCCTCCCATGAAGTTCCAGTTTCCTTTAGGCTCCTCCTTATGATCTCTTACCAGTCCATTCTGGGACAACCTGCTTTTTCTTTGGCCCCAGATAGATGGCCAAAAACAACAATAGTTGGCAATCTGTCATCCTTCATCCGTAAAACATGTCCTAACCATCTCAACGTTTCTTTCATTATAGACATATAAAGTGGGATAAAACTACATTTTCCGTACGGATGGTTGTCACAGATTGTTTATCAGTCAAACGGGTACCTAAAATTGTCATTATACAATTCTTCTTTAAGAATTTGCAGATTTTTCTTTGCCTTTCGAAGTGCCCACTTTTCAGATCAATGCTTGACCACTCTCATTACCTTAGCTTCCAATATTCTAGTTTTCTTCTGCAGACTTGTCTTCCTCGTCATCCAAACATTTTTCAAATAAAAAAAAGGACCCTGGGCCGTGACTGTTCTACTTTTTACATCTTTATCATGCTCTTTATCAGTTGTAACAATAAAATATATGACCAAATGTATATAGTAGACAATTATAAGCAAATATTTTTTGTCCTCTTCTTGATTCTTTGATACACTTCGCTTTCGGAAAGAATTTTTGAAACTAGTTTTTGCCGTGTTTGATTACCAATAAATATAAGCTCGAATTATTTTCTTCCTAACACACATAACAATAGAACAAAAAAACTTCAAAAGGTTCATCATAAATTTTTTAGACTGAAAACTTAGACATTGCTTTCAGAGCAAAAATATTTTTTTGTGATTTAAATGTATTGATTTAAGTGTAGTAAACGAAAGATTGAAAATTGATTCATTTTCAAAGATATACAACAGTTTTTCCAAAGAAGGACACACGTATGCATAAGCTTGATCTTAAGAGAGGTCAAAAAAGCTGTAAAAATGGTTATGAGGAAGATTTTGAAGTTACTCTTTTTTTTTAAATCTTTTTGGTTTCACATTGGGCAAACCCTTGACTTACTTGACTCGACTTACGCTCTCAGAATGGCGTAGAGATCGATGAGGCCAGGTGCCTCCAGATTTACCTATCACTTTGCTAGGCTTGTGTTTTCTTCCACTGGGATGTCGGCTTGGGCAAGGAGTTCCTTGACTTTGTTTTTCCACCTAGTAGGGGGAGACGTCCTCTTGGACTTTTCTATCTGTGCAGGGTAGGGCCACTCTGTCAAACACATCATAACTCATGCTATGCGTCATGTGGTAGATGAAGGAGGAGGCCATACTAGCCAACAGTGGCTTGGGCAAGCGGTGTCGAAAAAAAAGCTTGACAGGAGGGTCTGGCTGGCACCAGAGTCAGTCCAGTGAAGACCTTCGATTCTTCGAAAATGTTTAGTCTGCTCGATATCGACGGTGTGAAGGACAGATTTTTCGGCTGGCCACGTCTGCTCCATATAATAGTACGGCGCTGACTGAAGCATTATAGATATGAAATTAGCAGGGCGGACTATATTTGGTTTTGCCAAATGCCATTCAGCCTAATAACAACAGATGACGCTTTGGCTATTCAGGATAGCCAAAGCGCTATCTCACTCGATCTCTTTTATGATCGTGTTGTCCCTCGACAGTGTGGATCCCAGGTAAGTGAAGTCCTCAACCGCATCTATTGAGTTGCTCCCAATGTTGACTTCCTTTACAGTAAATAGTTAGATGGGGGGGGGGGCTCGATGGGCTTAACTTTGGATTTCTGATCCGCAGACCAACCTTCGAGGCTTCTTTTGAAAGTACATGGAGAGCTTCGGTGACTTTTTCGATGGTGTTTGCAACTAAGGCTATATCGTCAGCGAAGTCAGCATTAGTTAGTACACAATCTCGGTGGTGCAACCTTGTCAGACGCCTGTCTTTACTGAGAATGTGGGGCTGCGTCTTCAATGGACTTGCACGCAGCTTTCCGTACCATCATATAGCTTTTCGATTTAAAGGGTAGGCCTGTGGATTTTAGTACCAGCTAGAGCGAACGGTGATCTATAGAATCAAAGGCTGCGTTAAAGTCTACAAATTCAATGTACACTTTTTGGTGAAACATTCGCGTTTTCTCCATCAACTGGCACATAGTGAAGATTTGCTCAGTTGTCCATCTGCCGGGCATGAACCCGGCTTGCTGAGGTCTTCTATTTCTATACAGAAAGGCAGAGAATCTGTCCAGTTGATGCTGTACTGGACAGCATTTACTATCCAGTAGATGCTACTAAACCCCATGAAAGAGATAAGGAGCTTGGAATAGTTCTTGGCACTGATGTTGGGACAACATTTTCGTGTATTGCTGTTCTCAAGAATGGTCGCTTAGAAATTATTCTATTGACCAGGGTAACAGAATTACCACGTATTATGTTGCTTTTACTGTGGACAGTGAACGACTGTTTGAAAATGCTGCAAAAAAATCAATTAACAAAAACCAAACAAATAATGCAACTCCGAGGAAGAAATTTACTAGAATGGAAGATGAAGCTAAAAATGAGATGTGTAACTCTTGTAAAGAGTTGATACTACCTCATTGTGAAGTTGAAAAAAAAATTGTTGGAAAGAATAGTGTGCCAGTTTTCAGCCAAATAGTACTCCCTGAAGCACTCTTGACGCAACTTTGAGGAAAAAATGTAGCGGAATGGATGATGAAGCTAAAGTTGAGATGATATCCCCTCAATGTGAAGTTGAAAAATTATTGTTGGAAAGAACAGTGTGCCACTTTTCATCCAAATAGTACTCCCTGGAGCACTCTTGACGCAACACCAAGAAAAAAATTTAGTAGAATGGATGATGAAGCTAAAAATAAAATGTGTAAATCTTGTAAAGAGTTAATATTACCTCATTATGAAGTTAAAAAAAAATTGTTGGAAAGAACAGTGTGCCACTTTTTAGCCAAATATTACTCCTTGGAGCACTCTCGAGTCAAATCTGACGAAAAAACGTAGTGGAATGGATGATGAAGCTAAAGTTGCTACGTATGAGTCTTGTAAAGAGTTGGTGTCCCCTCATTGTAAAGTTGAAGAAAAAGGTTATTGGAAAAAACGCCGTGCCACTTTTGAGCCAAATATTGCTCCCTGGAGCTAACTCTGGGAGGGGGTAATTGCACTTCCTTTCAAAGGGATGTGGTTTACAAAACAAACTTTTTAAAGCCACAAACTTAAGTTACAAGTTACTTCGCTATATTTGAGCCCCCTCCCTTTACGAATCCCTCGATTGAAAGATGGATCAAAGTTTTAGCCCCTCCTCCTTCTTTCCAAAATCTAAAATTTTCCATGGCGCACCTTTGCAGTCCATGCGCCAAATATAGTTACATTTTCTTTTTGGCATTTTTGTATGCATCAAAGCTCACTTGTTTTTCAAGCCGCAGAATGTACATGTATGGTGTCTCACATTAATTGTTACAGGTTACTATGTCGAAGACTAAGCTTTCAATAACTAATTTAAGTTATTTAGACAGCCATTGGTCTTAAGTAGGCAGAGAATAACGTAGCTAGTATTGGTAAATATGCCCCCTTGTGGCAGTAGCGTCCAATTTCTAAATTTGAAAAGACAGGCCTATATTATATTACAAATTTGGGATGCATTAGTTTTGATGATTATTTTTTGGGGGGAAATGCCCCTTTTAGAAGTTCTAAGCATTAAAACCTTTGAGTGAATTACCAAGGAATTTAACGAAAGTATTCATTGTTAGCCAAAATAATGAGGATTAAGTATTCCTCAAATAAAAGAGTTGCAAAGTCACAAAGTTGTACAAGTTATTGTACAAAAAGATCCCTCATTCGATGGGTAAATTTTAACCGAACTAATTTTTAATCCATAATAATTAAACATTCCTCAATAATTAATAAGTAATTGTAGATCTATTTACTCTTTGAATGTCCTCTTAAGCTACATTGTCGGACATTCAAAATTTTTGGCTGTGATAATTTGAAAGTAATAAGTAACACGACACGAGCTCTACAGGTGAGCCAACAAGTGAAATTACGTTGTAAAATTTTGTTTTTTGCTCTTAGCAACTGATTGTTTGTACTAGAAAATAAATTTAATCAAGCAGTCAAAATATGGCAAAGCGATTTTAATATAATAAATTCCCTTTTCCAGCTATTTTTGGGAATGATATAAAAGGTTATTTTAGGAGATAAGGGGGTATTAGTACATAAACATACCTTTTTAAGTGTATTGAGAACCAAGTAAGCTACAGAAAAGGAGAACTAACCAATTAAAAGAAGATGTCGGGCTTAAAAGGTTGGCTACAAATGTCATTTTGAAAATAAATTTGGGCATCCTCTTTAGAAATATAGCAGCCAATTTGGCTATAAGAATTTCAGTGATGCCATATACTATATCTCCTTTAATCTCTACATGCTTAGTCAATTATTTTATATCGTTCACAAAGTGTGATTGGCCTTTGTTACTGACTCACAGAGTGCGTTCGGGCATTCCTTATCCGCTTAATATTAACTTCCCTGGATGCAATCTGTAAAAGATAATAATAAATACTTATAACCGCAACTTTTTACCGGAAACCCTTATGGGAACTAGCTGAATAACAACAGTAATCCCGTTTATTCCGCTCTAGCCATAACTTATTTAAAAACCCCTGAAGGTGTCACATATTTCACAGTTACAGTCCCTTTTGTTCTCTACATATAATTTTGCATATTTTTGCCCTGTTTGAGAAGATTATTTTTTTTATATATGACGGTAATTATCCTCAGTTACCCTGCATTTTTCAGGGTTAGCCGGTGTAACTTATGCGACAACTGATCCTGACCTTTTCCAGTCGTAATCCTTGTAACCTCTGAGGTCTTTACATCTCGTGAAACGCTAAGATGCTAAGGTTTGTTGGATACTTTGAAAATAACAAATATGAAAGTAAGGAGCAGCCTGGGTTAATATCAACCAAAACTAAAAACAAAAGGAATTTTGATAACAATTAATACATCAAAGGAATTAGCTTTTTATGCTGATTCCAAATGTGTAAAACTCATTAAGATTAAAGTTATCCACTGAAATTTACAAGTCTGAGAAAATTTGCCTGATCTTAGAAAAGGGGGAAACACACCAAGAAGGAAGGAATCGCACAATAAATTTTTGAATTTTAGAAAAGCCTACTTTAGAGTTGTAAAAATGTGAAATTTTGTATGTTGTTTCAAACAGTTCGTAATAATGAACTGTAACTGAGGAACGACTTGGCCTAATAAGTAACCGAAGCTCAAAAAGCAGAATTTTGCTAACAGTAGATACATCAAAAGAAGTGGCTTTTTTATGCCGATTATTTTCTTGGTAAACGTAAATGATTGTTCTAGTATCAATTTTACCAGTCTTTGCATCCAAAGGCTTGGACACAATATTTTTTTTTTATTCCTGTTTTGCAACAATTTTTCTTACAACTGTTCTTTGCTGTTCCGTTTACTGCTGTATTTTTTGATTGGGATGTAATATCGGTTCTTTTAATCTAGCTGCATGGTCCTTGAGAAGTATATGCCATGCAAAAATAAAGAAAAATGGTATTGGAATGACGGTCTTCCAATAAAAAATGTTAAACATAGGGAAAAACCTTCAGGTTTTTTCTGAGCAGGAAGAAGTAAAGAACGAACTAAGTTGTCATCGCTGTTACTCAGGACACCCTTTAAAGTATATTCAATAAAGCCTCGCAGACCTCTTAACCTTTTCTTGGTAGCGTTCATCACTGACTTGACCTGTCAGCCTTTTATGATAATACTAACGTCTTTGTAAATGACGTAATGATTTAGTTGTTTTTTTATAACGTCGTTTATGGTTGCAACCTACGATTATGATACCATTTATCGTCTTGTATACAAAGATCGGTTTTTGTAAAAAAGAAAATGATTTTATTTGAATATCGTGTCTTTGTAATTGTGAAAGGGATTTTATTTGAATTGTGTTTTGTTAATTACAAAAAAAAACACTAAATATAGCAATTTCCTTTGAAATGAGCCCTTAAACAGTTTTCCATGATGTTCCAGTGCCCTGATAGCAGCAGAGAAGGAAAAGAAGGAAAATAGAGGACACATCAGTGCTACCCGTACAAAAAAGTTATTTCCCTTATTGTTCAAGCCAGGGTACTGTAGTTTCCTGCATGGGTTTTTCAACCAAGGCGAGTCCAATGGTGTACTTTTTGTTTCGATCTAACGCCATTTTTAGGGGGGTTTCAGGCTATTTCTTGAAATTCCCTTATTTTTTTTCAAAACAACATTTTAATATTAAGACTAATTTAGATAATAGTTACCATTCCTGAATCAGCTAGAAATGGCAATCTTTTTTCACCTGCCAGTTTCTTTGTAAACACATTTTTTGTGACTATGAACCTTGGTTCGTCTTTTGCTGGGTTGAACGATACCCCAAACTTCAAGTGTATATTGGCACAGATTCGGGCTTCTTATTTTTGAAATCCCGATATAATATTTAAAATTTTGGATGGGGGCTATTTAAGTACCTGTAAAAAGAATGAGGGGGTGGTGGTGGTGAGATATTCCCAGTCTAAGATTAGTCGGAAGAACCTACCCCCTTCCCTTCGTTAAAATGTGGGAATTCATGGCTGAAGATCTCGTTTTCTTTTTAAATATGTCTCTTCTTGGTATTTCAAAATATTCGTTAATTCATAGTTCATCATACCTAGGGTACTTCAGCAACTTCTGAAAAACTCGGTGAATTCAGGAATTAAAATTTAGTTCATGATTACATTACAAAATGGCGAGTATAGCTATGGTGTTTTCAATTTGAAAATGTCATAGAAGGACGTAGTGGGCTTTAATGCCGAACCTTCCGTGAACTAGTCTGTGAAAATGTCTGGAGAACTGCAATCCTTGGTAAATTAGGACTAACTTTTATGTTTGTATTTTATAGGTCATGAAAACAGACATACGAAGGTAGTTCTTATAGCTTTGTCCTAAGATTAAATCCATCAGTAGTACCTTCGACACGGACGACTGTAAAATGTCGTTTTGTAATCTATTTTCTTTCTTTATGCCTTTTGGATTTTGTTTGCGTAATGTTTTTCTTTTTTTCTTTTCTTGACAATAAATATCTAGTTTTTATCATTGTTAATTTATTTGATTGCGGTCAAGCAGTCATTGGTTCATGAATAGCTTCTTGAAAACTTTTGAGATAATGTACTGAGTCTTAATTGAAATAATTTCTTTTAGAAAAAGAATAGATAGTAAAAATACTCAAACTGAAATATACGCGCTTAAAAAATAACATTTTAAGCAAATATTTAATACCGTCAAAGTCGATAAGGAATGTACCAGGTCCTGAAATAGGAGGGAAATTTAACTTCACTAGGAAAACACCATTGTAGAAACATCAAATTTACTAGAGTAAAAATGCAGAAGATTTCAATGCTGAAAAGGGTTTGATGGAGATTTCAATGATAATGGGGAGATTTCAATGCTAATGGAATAAAACAAAATAGTATGAAAATATAATAGTCCAGAAAAAAATTTGGGCTATATATTTGCACATTAGGGGGGGGGGTAGAGGTAAAGCATAGCATGTATACCTAACCTAACCTAGGTACCTTTTTTGCCCCTTCAACCCCCAAAAAACTAAAGTTTAAATCTTTGTCACGAAGTAAGCAGTACCTCACTAGGCAGCGAAAACCTGTTTTTCATATAGCATCTTTGAGATTTCGATGCGGTCTTTCCCGTTTGTTTACTGGATTCTAAACAAGTAGCCAAGTTTCTTTTGGGGAATCACAAATCTGTATTTCACAGTCCAAATATTTGTGTAATAAGTGGGGAGCTGTCACCCTCTAAGCAACCATATTGCAAAGGGTATTGTCCAAAGGTAGACCTCCTACTTCTCAGTTCTTGAATTTATTTTCATTAAATCTGTCTATTAAGAGTGATAATAGATAAGAAAAAACTTGTGAATTTCAAAAGATAAAGTCAATATAATCGTAAAAACAAGTGGTCAAGTATTTACCAATGCTGTCAGTATTTGTAATTGTAATATTTCGTGTGAAAAATCAGTCCCAACTCCTGAAGACCGGATGGTTCTAACCCTCTAACCTCCTGGCTAGTCCTACAAGTGAAAGAATGAGGCTCTCTTTTGCCAGTCTCTTGAAAGATCTTCCCATACCTTCTTTTCAATTTAGGCTGTAAGCCTCTATGTTTATAAAAAGTTGCTAAATTTTTTCGTTTTATAAATGTCCGTGATTACAACGAGATAAAACAAGATATGATGAGTTCACTCAGCATTAAATGCTACTTTTTTATTTTGTAAAATCGAGTTAATCTGTTGTGGAGCAATTGAAATTCTTGTTTCTCATCGCTCATTCAATTAACTTTTCGCTCTTGAATGAGCTAAGTCATCAGATAAACAGATATTGTTGTTGAATGAATAAAATTGTAAATCTTTCATGTCATGCAGATGCAATTGTACATTGATTCAAAGCATTGAGTACATCTACATGAAAAGGCTTTCAATCCCTTGATGCTTAAAAACGTTTGATTGTATATGTTCTTCCCGTCTTGTATTTTATAGGCAGCAACAAACTTCCTAGTGTAATTAATTCCCTTGCCACATAAAGTCAATCAAATTAAAGTTCCAATATCCGGAAAAAATAAAAGGCTTTCCAGGTCTGAATTTGAACGATTTTCCTCAAGTTCCTAAAAAAACATTTTGAAAAAATGTTTCTTCTATTCCTCACTTTGTTTGCGCACACGTTGCCATGGTGCTGTGAATTATACGGGGGATCTTAATTATTCACTTATTCAGGACCATTCTCTGAATAATTCCCAATTTATTCTGAATCAAAACAGGCACAACATGCCTATATTTTAAATATGGGGGTGGAGATAGAGGGGATAGCAGGGCACTTGAAATTTTCGTTTTGAGTGACTAAAATTGTAAGTTTGTCATAATATTCGGCTGAATTTGTACACAGATCTAAAAAAAGTACTGAGTATACCTACATAAAAAGGCTTTTAATTCCTTATTGCTTGAAAAGGTTTGATTTTGTATATTCTCCTCGTCCTCTACTTGATAGGCAGCAACGTACTTCCTAGTATAATTAATTCCCTTTCTACATAGAGACAATCTCATCCATAATTCATGCATTATGATTTGGTTTATCGGGAAAATAAAATTAAACTAGGTTTCATGATTCAATTTATAATAAGTTTAATGAATTTATAATTCATTTGGTTCGGCTGAATAAAAAAAAAATTGTATTAATTTGATATGGGCAACGTAGGTAAGAGATTATTTTTACTAATTGTATTGTTTTGATATGGGCATTCATTCAAGTCATTCATTCATGACATTGGCATAATTCAAGTCATGCGGCAACGTAATGTGGAGTATCAATGGGTGCCAAAATTTCAGTTAAAGGGGGTGTGATTTTGATAGGCTCAGCCAAAGTCTAAATCACAATCCTCTTCGGTTACGTTTCTCACAATGATTTTTCTTTTTTTTTATGACAGACTCAATGCCATACCAAGGTGGTCATTTAAAGTTCTGAACTTCGTATCTTGCAAAAGTTCAATCTCAACCTAAAATTGATTGATGATTTTTCTGTCATATGCGTGAAAGACACATTAAATTAGCAGTTGTGCGCTAATCTAAAACAAAGTGCCCAGGTGGGGCGCATTTGTGCTATTTTGATGCTTTTTTGGGGTGGTTGCGCATTGAATTTTTCAAATCGGCGCATTTTTGAGGGGGAAATCGTTCATTCGCCGCATTTTCACTATAAAAATAGAGCTTTCGGCGTATTTTCACTTTTAGGTGACGCAACTTTAAACCAAGCAACTGGCAGCACTGAGCTGAAAGGCTATGGAACTGAAATTTGTTCAGCATTAAAGCTTGGACAAAACCTGTAATAATTTCGGCTGACATTCAATCTAATCCTACCAAGATAGTAGGCCCGTTCTTTTGCACTAAGATCTTACATCTTTCTGTAAGATTTCCGTTCTTTCAACTCATCTTTGTTCTAAGATCTTACAGCTTAGTCATGTTAGCAAAAAGCGTGAAAGACGTCATCTTTCGAACATATAGAACAATAATAAGAGAACTTTGATCATCTATTCATCATTGATCTCAGACTGCTGATCAGAGTATAATGATGAAAGACGTTTGCAAAAGAACGCCATAAGATGTAAGATCTTAGTGCTAAGATTTCACTTAGTGATGGTCTATCTAGTGAGTCTCTGACCACAGTTTGCTTAATATACCAAGGGCATCAAAATAAAAAAAAATTGCCCCCCCCATGCCCGTTTCAGGTCTATCCATACCTGAAAACTGCAATTTTTGAGTTTACTGTTTTGGTTGTTACAGAATTATGAAATTTTACGGGCAGTATCAGATTTGTGTCCATGTTGCGTCCTGAACCGTGAAAATAAATGAGTCAGACTATAAATTTGACAAAGCTTTTCTTGCGTAAAAATTCGAACATTAACAATCTGTTGATTCCCAAAAACAACTACGCCTTCAAAAAAAAAGCTAATCCTTCTTAAACTGTTTGATGCCATATGTTTGTAGCTCGTTTTTTTCTTGCTTTTGACCACGTCCCCTTTTTTTAATTTGATACCAGCTAGAAGTGAAAGATAAGATAATATTAATTTTCAAAAGGCTATTACAGGCTCTAATAGAGCCGAATTCACTTCATATGTGTAAAAGAACAGAAAAAGCAATACAAAGTCGAAGCCAATTTTCCCAAATCAAGTGAAAATGACAGTAAAAACTGAAAAATGAACCATTTGGTACCATGAAAGTACTATATAGTACTATAAAGATACTTTATAGTACTATAAAGGTAAATATATAGTAAAGAAAACTGATCCTCTTCCGTTGATGCTTAAATTATGCAGGCTTATCTAAGTTTTAATAAGATTTTTGAAGAAACTAAATTTCAGCTGGGGGGGGGGGGCAAAATCGGGTCTGGGGGGGGGGGCAAACCAAGGTCTTGGAGTTACCCCCTGCTCCATAGAAAATTATGCCCCTGGATAGTATTTCATTTCCTGGCAATCATTTCGTTGTGTGGTTCATCTTTCTACTAGTATTGTTTCGTATATTTCATTTGCTACCCTGAGTCAATAGCTATCAGGGGGCTATGTTCAGGGTCTGGGTATCTAACCATTTAGAAGGAATGGTACTTCAAGTTTTGCCGCGGATATTTAGTCTTAGAGGTCTCTCAAATATGTGTGTTATTGAGAATGGAATAAATAAAGAAAGAATGGGTAAAAATGGGAAAGGGTGTCAATCTGTTGCACATATTTCGGAAAAAGATATTCGAAATATCACTTATAATTTAGAAAATATTAGTAAATTGATATTTTTATAATTTTTCATATTATCCATATATCTGTTTCTTTATGGATAACTTATAGCAAGTTAAAAAAAAAACTCTAGTTTTACTACTTTCCTATCCCATTTTGTAACTTTGTTAGTACGATCTGTTTGCATATGTTTACTATAGAGACTAACTAAATAGGAGCATATCAGTCCTTAAATATCTTCGAAAATGGATTCAATTATCTTGTGTAGTGTTGATCAGAGGATTATTTACGCATGGCTCGAGAGACGGGCTGATTGCCCTCCAATCTCTTTTTACTCTAAGAAAGGACACTAGAACTTTCTATTTTGAATCGAATTACCTTTTTAAATTTTTCAATAGAATTTTCTAGCTACTATAGAGTGGTGCTGCCTATGATATTGCTTATATGCCTTTTTGAAAACCTGCATGCATACAGTTTTTTCGTTTAATTGCAACTTCCCGTAAATAATTCCTAAAAGTTTCACCTAAATACTCTTAGCGTCATTAGTTACAGTAACTGCAATTGTAGTATTTAAAATATACACATAGTGCCTTCTGGCTAGTTTAAAATCCCACACAACTTACTCTTAAAGGTCTAACTTAATAATATAAGTTGTTCTTGAGATATTGCTTTGTCACCTTTCTGAAAATCCACATGCTCATAGTTTGTTTTTATTTAGTTCACAACCGCCTAAGTATTTCTTACATTAGATTACCGAAGACATTGTTATATTCTATTTGGACTATTGGTTACTGAATGGCTATCTCACAATTTCGATCAGCTGTGTTTGGGGAAAAGAGGATATCAGGGAAGGGGAGGGGGATATTTTCTCTCCATCACGCTTGACTCTTAAAATGGAACTGGAACTATACATTTCCAATCAAATGAACCTCCTCTAAAGTTCACACGACCACCCCTTCATAAAAGCTTACATTCCCCTGGGGCATAACTTACAACCCTTACCCTCCTACTCTGGGTCAACCCCAAAGGCAGTGTTATGAGATCTTTGGACTATTTTTGAACACAAGGCTATCTCAACATTTCTATCGGATGCATTTGGGGAAAATATGACGTGGGCGGGGTGGGATATAGCTGCCCTCTCATAAGTTTGACTCTTAAAAATGGCACTTAAACTTCCGATTTCCAATCCAATGAGCCCCCTCCGAAGTTTATACGACCAGCGTTTCCATAAAAACCTTATATGCCCTCGGGGTGTAGTTTACAACCCTTGCCCTGAGGACTGTGGGGGGGGATCTCATCCTCAAAGACATAATATCTGGACTTTTAAACTGCGTCAAACAAAATAATTATCTCGAAATTTTTATTGGAAGTGTTCTGGGAAGTGATTGACATGGGGGAGGGGGAGAGCTCTTTTTAGAGTCTCTATGACATTACTTTCTATAAGAAGTGCCCTGGCCTAAAAAATAAAAAATATATTGTGCCCACACCGCTCTTTGCTTAGGCAGCGCTATTTTTGCTTAGGGCCCCCCACCCCTAAAATTCATCCTATGGGCACCCATGGTAGGGGTATAGATTTCCATAAAAAAATCGGAGGAGGGACGGTATTTTTGGCATGATTTGTGAAACGAACAGAAATTAATAATAAAATAATTCAAGTGAAAGTAAGAAGAGTCTTCCAGGGAGAATTGCCCACAGGAAATATATTTCTGGGAGAATTTTCATAGAGGATTTGATGAAGGAATGAAACGGATTCAGGCGTGGCTGGATAAAATATTAGCAGAGCAGAAAAGTTTTTCTGTCTCAATAATTTCCCTTCAAGATGAAGTTAGGCAAATATCAGCTGAAAATGCGAATCTACGAGAGGAATCTAAAAAGCTTCGAAATGATCTAGAGCAAGAAAAATTGCGGAATAACGATTTGGAGAGTAAGCTTCTGGACATCGAAGTGAGAGAAAGAAAGTTGAGTTTGATTGTTCATGGTCTGCCTACTGAAAAGCATAATCAATCAGTGACTAGCAACGTAAAGTCTCTTCTTTCTGACAAATTGCAAGTTACCGAGGACATTTCTCTCACCAAGTGTTATCGTCTTGCGAGAAATAGCAGTTCAAACATCACTAGTAGGAAAACTAGTGTTCGACCGGCCCCTGTTTTTATATCGCTAGACACAGATCATAGCATTCAGGCGATTCTTAGTGAGGTGAATAAGTTGAAGGGTAGTGGGATTCGGATTTGCACTGATCTCCCACCTAAGCTAAATTTCCTACGGAATGAGCTATTGTCTAAGGGAAAGGACATGCGTGATTCGGGTTCGGTTCATCTTACGCGTATTAAACAAAAAGGGAGTAAATTATGGCTCGAGTGTAAAAAGTCTCCGTCTTCACAGTGGGCTAAGATTGACTAGTTACGGTGATTAATAATGACATTCGTTGGGTGAGATTATTTTTATTACTTCATGTAATGTTTCTCTGTTCATTGGATCTATTATTTTTATTTCTTGTGAGGTTTTTTGCCCCTCTGTAGACTTATTATAAGTTTATTTTCTGTCTTTTTTGTGTGCTTCTATTATTTTTATTTCTTGTGAGGTTTTTTGTCAGTAGAGAGGGGGGCGCTACTCCGAACCCCACACCATATATAAGCATAGACTCCGAACCCCACACCATATATGGGCATAGAGTCCCTGGGGAGAACACGTGGTTAATGGGGTCAATGACCTAAATTTCCAAAGGTGTTGATGTTGTTGTTGTTGTTGTTTTGGCCATGTGCATAGAGTCATTAGGGAGAACACGTGGTTAATTAAAGCGATTGGGAATTTGGAACACTTTTGCTGTCAGTCATTAATCAAATTGTTTCCAGGCAAAGTTTAATAATGTCTGACAGGTACTGTCAACATTTCTCCAGGAATAGATCCAAGTCATTAATGTCTTTGCCTCGGAAACAACTCTTTTGGTCGAACTCCAAAAGATATTAATAACCAAACGCCATGGACACAGTTCTCCAAGAAACATCTTAGCGATGAATTGTTTTAGCGCGGGAATCAGGTTTCTTATTAATTTGAAATGCGTTAGTGCAGAGATGCCAAAAACAAAAGGAACACGCTGAAATTACGTTTAGGGGTTATTTGAGCGAAACCGTTTTAGACATTTTAGGGAAATATTTCGGCGAAACAGTTAGAGACATTTTAAAAGAAGATTTTAGGAAAGGTTTTAGAAGAGAATTTGAGTGTGGTCGTTATAATACACAAGTTCCATTTGAACAGTGTTGTGAGGTCCTCTACCCCAACCCCAAAGGGTTCCGATCCCCCACCCCAACCCCGAAGGAAGCCCACGGTACTCAAAGGTCCCCCCAGCTCCCAAAGATCCCCAACCACCCAAAGGCCCTCCTCAGACCCTCAAAGGCCCTCCCCCCGGTCCTCAAAGGGCCCCCCCGGACCCCCAAAGGGCCCCCCGGACCCCAGAGGCCCTCCCCCCGGTCCTCAAAGGTCCCCCGGGCCCGAGAAGCGCCGCGGGCCAGGAATGCGCCGCATGGGGATGCGCCGCGGGTCGGGGGATGCGCCGCAGGGATGCGCCGGTGCCGCAGGGGTGCGCCGCAGGAATGCGCCGCAGGTATGTGCCACAGGGATGCCTCGCAGGGATGCGCCGCAGGGATGTGCCGCAGGGATGCGCCGCAGGGGATGCGCCGCTTTTTGTTAGAGTTCTAGTTTACTTTAATTTTAGTTAAGAGTTTGATGTTTTACCTTTGAGTTTCAGTTAGAGTTTTTGTTTAGTTTTAGTTAAGAGCTTCGAGTATTTAGCTTAGAGTTTTTATTGAAGTTCTAGTTTAGTTTAGTTTTAGTTAAGAGTTTAGAGTTTTATCTTAGAGTCTTAGCTTAGAGTTTTTGTGAAGTTTCTAGTTTATTTTATTTTTGGTTAATATTTTGAAGTCTCACATTTGTGTTCTATATAGAGGTATAGTTTAGTTTAGTTTTAGTTAAGAGTTGGGAGGTGTTTGCATAGAGTAGTACCATTGAGTTTTTGATCAAATTCTAGTTTAGTTTTAGTTAGTAACCTATTACTTTAACTTATTGTCTTAGCTTAGTTGTTTTGTTAGAGTTCTATTTTAGTGTAATTTTATTTTAGAGTTTAGAGTCTTAGATTAGTCTTATATTAGAGTTTTTTTGTTATATTTCTAGGTTATTTTATTTTATTTAAGAGTTTGATTTTTTTACATTTGAGTTTAAGTTATAGTTTTAGTTTAGTTTTAGTTAATAGTTTGGTGTTTTAACTTAGAGTCTTATCTTAGAGTTTTAATTTGATTTTTAGTTTAGTTTAGTTTTAGTTAATATTTTAGAAATTTATCTTAGAGTTTTTTTTTTTAGAGTTCTAGTTTAGTTTAATTTTAGCTAAGAGTTTGATTTTTTTAACTATGATTTTAAGTTAGAGTTATATTTTATTTTTATTTAAGAGTTTAGAGTTTTTAGATTAGAGTTTTTGTTGAAGTTTTAGTTTATTTTAGTTTTAGTTAAAAGTTTAGAGTTTTTAGCTTAGAGTCTTAGCTTAGAGTTTTATTTAGATTTCTAGTTTAGTTTAATTTAATTTTAGTTAAGAATTTGATGTTTTACGTTAGAGTTTTAGTTAGAGTTATTGTTTAGTTTACTTTTACTTAAGAATTTAGATTTTTTAGAATATAGTATTATATTTTAGTTTTTGTTTGTGTGTGTGTGTAAGTTTTTGTGTGTGAGCGAGTTTTTTTGTGTGTGCACATATCAATTCTATTTTCCTAAAATAATATAAAATTTTCGTGTGTG